>NC_090374.1:183637056-183937056 GCF_036365525.1 Heterodontus francisci | reverse complement strand
TTGGAGGAGAGTGTTCCAGATTTCCACTACCCTTTGTGTTCGGAATTTCCTGATTTCATTCCTGAATGGCTGAGCTCTGATCTTAAGATTATCCTCCCTTATTCTGGATTTCTCAAACAGAAGAAATAGCTCCTCTTTACCTGTCCTATTGAATCAGTTAATCATTTTAAACACTTCAATTTTATATTCAATCCCTTTATACCCAAGGAAAGTTTATGCAACTCATCGTCATACCTTAACATTTTAATCCTGGAATAATTCTGTGACTCTGTGCTACGCCCACTCTAAGGCCAATATTTCCCTCCTGCGATGCAGACTCTAAAGTTGAATGTAGCACTCTAAATGGGGTCTAATCATGGCTCTATAGAAACTAAGCATAACTTCGTCCCTTTTGTACTACAGCCCCATTGACATAAAGGCCTGCATTCCATTATCCTTTTTGATTGTTTTTTTTATAAATGTCCACTATTTTTTAGTGATATGTGTATCTGGACACACAAACCTTTTTGCTCCTCCATAGATCCTATTTCCCCATCATTTAGAAAATACTCTGATTCATCTTTCTTGTGTCCAAAGTGGATGACATCACACTTCCCCACATTGAACACATTTTTGCCACAGTTCGGCCCACTCACTTAATCTGGGTCTGTCCTTTTGTAACTTTGTTTTCATCTGCATTACTTACTGTGCCTCTCAATTTTGTGTCATCTGAAAACTTGGATACCACTCTCTATTCCTGCATCCAAGTCATTGATAAATGTAGGGAAAAGCTGAGGCCCCAATATAGGTTCTGCTAGTCAGACATTACAGATGTGTATATGTTCTTTTTCTGCATCTGTAACAGCAGCTGCTCAAAGGTTGTAAGCTTTGGGAAATGCAAGTTTGAAAATTTTATTGAGAGTTCCCTTTTCTTGCCATTCAACAAGCTCAACTGCAATTACCCAGAGAATCTCCATTATTATTTCAGACGCCAAGGAGGAATGATGGACAATGTGCAAAAGGCAAGATAACATTGTGCTATTGTGAAATTGTTAGATGGCTCACTTTGTAGCATTCTCAACTCTATCAAAAGTTTGAGAGCTCAAGTTTTACTTCGGAGCTTGAACTCATTAAACAGACACTTAAGTACAGTACTGCTTCATCTATCTTAAGGTGATAGCAGAAAACAAATCAAATATCAATATCTAAGTCAGATATCAAGGCTACAGCTTCTGGTGTAACAGCATGGCTAACTTGTAGGCTGACTGAGACTTTCCTGAGTGCAGTGTTTGATGTGCTCCAGGGTCTGATTAGCGGCTCTGCAGTCATATGATGGAGATGCATTAATCTTCCATCTATGGAAAAAGTGGGCAGTATCTACCATAACTGTTGCTGAGGCAGTTGGTGATTGTGCACTGTTTCTGTGGAAGGTTTGATCCTTCATCTTGTACTTTGAGGTCTTCTATAAGAAATCCATTTAGTATGTTGCAGTTCTTCCAAGCATTATGCCATTGGTCATCAAGGCTAAGGGGAGATTATGGAAGGGCTTTGGCGATGGTCCAAGATGGCCTTCGAGATTTGAGATGGGTTGGTGGTAGGTTGGTCAAGTTAGTCTGGATCGGCATGTCTTTGCTGATGTAATGGTCGTACTCTCTGGCTGCATCAGTGTGGTGGTGCAATGTTTGCAAGCAAATGCAGCCATGATGTTGTTGTCAATTAAAAGCATACCAATGATAATTCTAGATCGTAGTGTTCAACTGGACATCAACAGATTTGAATGCAGATTTGATAGCCAGAGTAGAGCAGTATTCAGCTGTAGAGTACACCGGGGCGATACTGCTGTCTGGAAGGTTTAAGTGTCTGCTTCCCATGTGGATCAGCCGAGTTTCTGGAATGTTGAACTAGTGTTGCATTGCCAGGAGTAACTCATTCAAATGAAACGTTGAACCGAGGGCCTACTTTCATATTCTCGTGGTTCATTCACAGATTGTAGGCATTGCAGCCCACAGGTGGATAATAATGACCCCAGGGATCTCTTTGAAACAAATCTGGATGTTTTTCTGCTCTGCTAGGCAATATTTGTTCCTAAACAAGATCATCTTAAACAGTTCACATTACTGATCATGGTATTTTGTGTGATCAAAATAGCAGCTTTGTTTGCCTACTTTTGAGTTCAAAAATATTTCATTGCATATGACGTGCTTTGAGATGCTTCTGCGAGAATCACTAAGATGCTTTATAAATCCAAGTTTTTCTATTTACTGCTCACAGCAAAATTTCCTCCACCTCAACCCTGGTTTTTCCTGTGAATTTAAATTGTCCAATTGCAGTCATTCTTCACCACAATTAGCACGGACGTTGCTACCTTGTTTGCACTGTAGGTGCATTAACATTTATTATTCTTTGACAATAGAAAAGGATGGAGAGTAGACCAGAAATTCTGAACTGCCCCTCCACTGGATACATATACGCTTATACTCCCTTTCAGATTGCACACTAGAAATGCAAATTGTAACCTACAAATGACGCACGTCTGACAAAACATTATTATTCTGGTGAGATCAATAAGTATATTCCCGCAGTCTTTCTAGTTCCAAATCAAACGGCAATTTTATTTTGTTTGAAGAGATTAGATTTTATTCAGACAAAATTATAGGACTATAACATGCCAAGAACAAACAGGCATGCATTCGTCTCTATCAGAAAGGAAATTGCACCTAGCAGGAGGTGAATAAATTCATTCGGAACGTGTAACTGTGAATTGAAAATCTTAGCAAAACAAATCAGTATGAAGACGGGCACAATTTGTGAAAGTGAAAGGAGCTCTACACTGTGGAACATTAGGTTATATTGAAAGAGACACAGCAATTTAAGGCAGGATAACCAAGTGTGTTCTTCAGGAATAAAGATACAAGTCGTATAGCATACATAGTCAAAATGGTGGAAACTCTTTCCTTTCCTCTACAGTCTTTGGGCTTTTAAAATCCATGATTAGCAAGGCTTAACCCTTACAACTGGATTTACTTTGGGTCTTTCTTTTTGTTTTGAATCTTGGCAATATGCTTCACTGTGTCTTACATCTAGATTTATGTTGTAATCACTTGTTTGGAATGCCTCATGTCATGGTCCTGTAGATTTTGTTTCTGGGAATATGCTGTTTGCCTTTAAGGTTTGCAAAGGATTGCTTTAAGAACCAGCAAGCCTCGGGAGTTATAGGAAGGTGCATTTTCATTGCCTTAGAAACAACCATTTGGAGACTGTGATTCAAAGGCGTCATTCCCGTTACCATAGATACAGCCATTGGGAGTGAGTATTAAGCGATACATTTGTTACAATTCAATTTTGAACTGGCTTTTTAGTTGAAGACAGTTTGTTCTAACAGAACACAGACACAAAGAACACACAGAAACATTGAAAATAGGAGCAGGAGTCGGCCATTTGGCCCTTCGGGCCTGCTCCGCCATTCCTTATGATCATGGCTGATCATCCAACTCAGTAGCCTGTTCCCGCTTTCGCCCCATACCCTTTGATCCCTTTAGACCCAAGAGATATATCTAACTCCTTCTTGAAAACATACAATGCTTTGGCCTCAATTGCTTTCTGTGGTAGCAGATTCCACAGGCTCACCACTCTCACACAGACAGCTGTGGTGACAGCACTTGGAAAAAGAGCTCTCAACCATTTAAACTGAAGGAAGAGGATTTTAGTCTGTTTATTATCATCTCTCAAAATTCTAAAAAAAAAATGTGAGCCAAAACAGAGATCTCTGGTAATTTAAATTGAAGAAAGGAAAGTTAGACTGTGACAATCTCTTATCCCTCAAAAACGCGAAAGTCAGTTTGATTCCATTGAAAGTTTAGTTTAGAGATACAGCACTGAAACAGGCCCTTCGGCCCACCGAGTCTGTGCCGACCATCAACCACCCATTTATACTAATCCTACACTAATCCCATATTCCTACCACATCCCTACATGTCCCTATATTTTCCCTACCACCTACCTATACTAGGGGCAATTGCTAATGGCCAATTAACCTATCAACCTGCAAGTCTTTGGCATGTGGGAGGAAACCGGAGCACCCGGAGGAAACCCACGCAGACACAGGGAGAACTTGCAAACTCCACACAGGCAGTACCCAGAATTGAACCCGGGTCGCTGGAGCTGTGAGGCTGCGGTGCTAACCACTGCGCCGCCCCGTGTTTGCAAGGTGTTAATTGTTGAAATTCGCTTGAAAAGGAAAGCATCACCTACTGCTGAAGTTAGACTATGGACTATTCTACTGTGGAAGAACCTTTTTCCCGCATCAGACAACTGTGAGGACTTCAAGCAACGTTCTGTGAGGACTTCAAGCAACATTGGACTGTAAATATGCAAGGACTCTTTTTTTTCTATTTTAAATGTTGTTTATATCTTCATAGTGTTTAAGAATTCAGTTCTTCTCATTAAAGAGTTAATTTGTTGATTTAAAGACACCTGGTTTGGTTAGCCTAATTTGGGGGTTACTAGATGGTACAATTTGGCTGGGTCTTTCTTTAATTTGGAAAGTTTTAAATGATGTATTAGACAATCTGTGAAGCGACGGGATTGAATTATCAGTGTGTTTCTCCCACCACAATCAGAATTGTATATTTTGATTGGGGGCTTTGATTGGAGCAGTTGGTCATAACACTAGGACAAACTGGATTTCAGAACATGGGAAAATGGAGAACAGGAAAGGACTCTACACTCTATCTAGCTGTTCCCAAAAACATTCATAATGCCCACTAAATGACCACTTTCTCAAAAAGCTATACGATTCTCCCTTCATACCTACCTCCTTGGTGAATCTGTTGAACGCTGTCACCAACTTCACTATAATGTATTTAAATCTAAACTAGCTGGCACCTTCCCTCTTAAAGGCTTCTGCTCATGTCCTTGGTTCTAACTTGTGGCAATCTCAAACATACCATTGATGTGCAATTTATTTATTCCTTTAAGGATTTTGGATATTTAATTTTTATAATATCACCGAAAATATTCTAGTAATAGCACTGAAACAGCCCTAATCAAAGTCACAAATGAAAATATCCCATCCTGTTATTCTCCACTTCTCTGCATCATTTGATGTGGTCAACCACAAAAGAGAGAATCTAACCACCTCCCCTTGGCATTCAATGGCATTACCATTGCCATATTCTCCATCGTCAACATCCTGGAGGTTACCATTGACCAGGAACTGAACTGGACCAGCCATATAAACACTGTGACTACAACAGCAGGTCAGAAGCTAGGGATTCTGCAGTGAGTAACTCATTCCTGACTCCCCAGAGTTTTTCCATCATCGACAAGGCGCAATTCAGGATTGTGATGGAATATTCACCACTTGCCTGGATAAGGGCAGCTCCAACAACATTCAAGAAGCTCAATAACATCCAAGACAAAGCAGTTCAGTTGATTGGCACCCTATCCACCACTCTAAATATTCACTCCCTCCACCACCGGCACACCATGACAACAGTGTGTACCATCTACAAGGTACACTACAGCAATGCGCCATGGCAGCACCTTCCAAACTTGTGACCTCTACCACCTAGAAAACAAGGTCAGCAGTGCATGGGAACACCACCTGCAAGTTCCCCTCCAAGTCTCTTATGATCCTGACTTGGAACTATATCGCTGTCACTGGGTTAAAATCCAGGAACTACCCACCTAACAGCATTGTGGGAGTAATTACACCACACAGACTGCAGCGGTTCAAGAGGGCGGCTCACCACCACCTTCTCAAGGGCAATTAGGGTTGGGTAACAAATGCTGTCCTTGCCAGCAACGCTTACACCTTGTGAATGAATAAAAAAATACAAACTGTAGCCATGCCTTCAGCCACCTGGCCCTCTACTCTGGAATTCCCTCCTGCCTTCTCAGCTCCTTCTCGTCCTTAAAGACCCCCTTTAAAACCATCTCTTTGGCCAGGTTATTAATCTTCCATCATAATATCTGTCTCTGGTGTTTTTTTTGTCTGACTATACCTCGGTGAAGTATCTTGGGATATTTTTCGACGTGAAAGGCAGTATACAAATGCTGGTTCTTTGTTAGGTTTCATGATTGATGGAATAAACGCTGCTTTTTTCCAAAAATGTTCTTGGTGAAATTTGAAATTTGTGTTCAATCAAGGCAAAGTATCAACCAATCTTAGGTCATGTATAGCACTGTTGGTTGCAGAGTCATACACTCCCTACTACTATTTAATAATATGCCTCAACCCCACCCTCAGAAAAGTATTCCAATGCTTTTAAGCAAGTAAATAAGTTGTTGAGTCGGATTTCGTGTGCAACTTAAAGAATTGTTATCTTTTACTTCACATGCTGCTGGAGGTTTGATGAGGACTTTTGAAATGAATTGGGAGAATTTCTGGGAGACTTTGGCCGGAATTTTACACCACCCCAGTGAGCCGGGGGGTGGCATAAAATTGAGCGTGAGGCTCCGTGAGGCCTTCCTGACCCGCTCCTGCCTCTGCCCCACTTTACATAGGCTGGGGGCGGGGAGGGAGAAACGGGCCGCCCGCCCCAGGCCAATCTAGGCCCTTAAGTGGCCACGGGTATTTTACCTGTGGCAAGTGGGCGTCCGGGAGGCGTGAAAGGCCGCTCACTGAAACCTGGTGGCCTCTCAGCGCACGGGGTGGGGTTGGGGGGGGTGGGGGGGGTGGTTTGGTGGCGGGGGGTGCGTGCAGACAAAGGGGCACAGGGTGCCTGATTGAGGGTTGGACCAACTTTCCCAACTGCCCCAGGACCCAAGACTCCCCCACTCCCTCCCCCCCCCCCCCCCCCCACACGACCACCCTTGCTTCGCCGGTGAGGCAAACCAAATTTATCTATAGCCCTGGCTCCATGTCCTAGGCTGGGCTGCAGAGTCCCAGCAGTGGCCACCGGTCCTGGTGGCGCTGCTGGGACTAAGAGCTGGGACTAAGAGCTGCCAGCCCGATGATTGTCCAACAGCTCAATGAGGCGGGACTTCCTCCCTTTAAGCGGGTGGAAGTCCCACCTCGGAACAATTAAAACCCGGGGACCCGTAAAATGCGGGTCGGATCCCCGGGCCGGATGGAAACAAGTTCGCCACCGACTTTTACGTCGGTGGCCTGGTCCCATCCGCCCGACGTAAAATCCAGTCCTTTATCAAGACTTCAACACTCGAGTAACATTTATTCCAGAAATTTTTCCGAGTTAGTCCTTATTGGACACCTTATAGGATTCAGCAGGAGAAAGGGAGTTCTTGATCATCGGCATCTTGCTTGGATTCCCCTTGGTCTGCAGCAGGATTTGGAAGTGGAGATGAGGCCAGTAGAATCCTTCCCCTTGCAGGTGCAGGCCATCCCACTCCCACTGGACGTCCTCCACCAGGATCTCCAGTGCTGCATCTGAGAACCTGTGCACCCTCTCCGTTGTTCCCTGAGCTATCCTGCAAAATGACGCTGTGTATCACCCAGCACACTCCACACCTTCAGTGAAAACGGGTGAGGGCAGCTCAAATATACTGCTCCATGAAAATTGTGCCTAATCAGCACTTGAGGGCTAAACCTGCAGGTATCAGTTGAGCGCCTCCAGGCAAGTTCAAATTATGGCAATCGGCAATCAGGACCAAAATTGTGTGCTAAAATTAGACTTTCAAACAGGCATTTCTTATCAACATAGCACCAATTTAGTGCCTATTTATCAAAATGACCTCCCTAGAATTTTGCAACACAGAAACAGGCCATTTGGCCCAACAGATCTGTACGGGTGTTTGTGCTCCTCATGAGCCTCCTCCCAATTTACTTCATCTAATCCTATCAACACATCCTTCTGTTCCTTTATCCCTCATGCACATAACTAGCTTCTCCTTAAATGTGCCTCAATTGGTAGTAAACAAAGGGCAGTATTGTGTTGTGAGCTCATTGAGAGCCCTGTTGAGACAGCTGGAAAGCATCTTACATGCAGCATAGAGAGAAGAGTTTTACTGCACCAGTTTGGTCTTGGTCCAAATGCAGATTCTGGCTGTTACAGGACAGTATGTTCATCTACTATGGCACTCAGCTGTCCAGATCATAGCTTTTAAGTCTCTAATCTTCCCTGGCATTAGTTTCAGCGTTTATTTTCTTTTAAACCATTCATTTTCTCCCCCTTTCCCTTGATAAACCAGTTAAACTTAAAAGTCCTCAGATACAGAAGCTCTGTGGATGTATTTTTGAGACCCTGAATAAACTGATTTTAAAAAGAGAAAAGTGGTTAACAATCTCCTTTGACTCCAATGTTGATAATGGAGTCATGTGTCTTGAGTTAAGATACAATGAACTGAAATAGATTTGGACAGGTTTCAGTTCAGGAGCATTGTCACTGGGGCCTTCTATCTTGTAAGGCAGATACCCCCAGATGAAAACACTGCAAGTTCAGAGTATTGAAAATGAGCAATGAGCATGCAGCTGTTCTGCAATCATAATGAAGATATCACTGAACAGGTTCCTTCAAAGAAAATCCTATTTAATGACTTTCAGTTTTGAGAAGAACTTTATTTAGAATATTTAAAAGTAGACACATAATCCGCCATTTTAATGAGAAAAGGTAATCAAGCACATTGCCTTTGGACCAAACTATACTTTCATGACGTCCAACTAATATTTAGTTTCCTGAGGGAGCTTAATACCAACTGATAAAATTTGCAAGATGAAACTGTAAAATTCTCACTGAAAGACAATTGAACAGAATCTGTTGAATAACATTACACTCTCCTATGTTTACATGCAGGAATTTGTCACTATTTTTGTTGACAAACAACAGTATGATTAAAGCAAGCTGGATTGCTGTAAAATATATTTAGAACACAATTACGTTGCATGGTAATAACATTGAAATACTTAACTGACCCCCCTATTATGAAGTGCAGTCTATATTAGGTAGGGGGTTCAATTGGAATGCTCACCTGATGCAGCTGGTGAGGAGCCTGAGCCATTTTGATGGTTAGCTTCATTATGCATGGAGGTGGCGAGCTGTCAGGCCAGCCTGAGGGCTTATAGGCTGCTAGCTAATTCGGGGTTACCCATCTACTGATTTGAGCCTACAGAAATTGATTAATGGGGTGGGCCAGGTCGATTATAGTGAAGGGTCTGGGGCAGGGTGAGGTGAGGGGTGGTGGTGGTGGAATGGCAGCAGATAGGTTAGCTAAAGTTTGGCAAGAATTTAGCGATGCTCATACCTGCTACCAAAAATGTTCTCACCAAACTTATTCAGGTCTCTCAACATGGCGTCAAGGGACAGAAGCTGTGGCCGTTTCCTGTTCTCGGGCGTTGGGCAGATCATGCACTGTGGGCTTGGGCAGTCATGTTCACAGACTAAAATGGTACCTGGGTCCAAGATACCTCATCGGATCCCCAATTTGCATGGCCCAATGAGGCTCCTGCTCATAACCAGTGAGAACGTTGGCCACCTATATCAATGTCCACTTCAAAATGGTGACAGTGACTTGTCCCCTTTCTCCATTCCCTTCAGCTTCTTGAGTCTATGCTGCAGCATAAAACAACATAAACATATTGCAACTGAATAATCTAAACATACAAAATAATAGCTAGTCAATTCCAAAGGAAAAAATAAACTTATACTCATGTAGTGCATTTCATGACCTCAGGATGTCTCAAAGAATCTTACAACCAACAAAGTACTTTTAAAGTTTCATCACTTGTCATATAGGTAACACAGCAGCCAATTTGCACACAATAAGCACCCACTAACAGCAGTATGATAATGACCAGATAACCTGTTTTAATGATGTTGGTTTAGGAATAAATATTGACCAGGACACCAGGGAGAACTCCCCTGCTCTTTGAATAGCACCATAACACCTTTCATGTCCATCTGAAAGGGCAGACAGGGCCTCAGTTTAATACCTCATTCCAAAGGACAGCACATCTGACAGTGCAGCACTCCTTCAGTACTGCACTGCAGTATCAGCCCTAGTTTTTGGCAATCAAGTTTCTGGAGTGGGACTTGAACCTACAACTTCCTGACTCAAAGTTGAGAGTGCTACTTATTGAGCTATGGCTGACAAATAATAAAAAAATTCTAAGATGCGTTAGCGCATAAACCCTGCGTCAGTACATATTTTGATTATTTATTGCTTATAAAACTGCAATTAGCATGGCACATGCAAATTTAGTCACTATTTACTTAATTCCCCATTGCATTCATTTCCCCATTTAAAGCAGGCTTTAAAGCACTAGAGGGATTCAGCAATGTTCTGCTGATAAACTGAACAGGAAATATAAGGAAGAACCTTTCAGTGAACTCTACAACACATTTGTCAGATGAGTGTCTGCTCAATGCTACAATACTTCAGAGGAGAAAGTGCAGTAAGAGGAGGAAATCACAATTCAGACCCTGGCGGGGAGATGTACAGGACTTGCTACAGCCCAGTGCATTGCGAGTCTGGCTGATGTGACACCTATCTGTGCCTCAGCAAGGAATGATGTTTAAAGAATTCACACCTAATCAAGGATGGAAGATTTGGGAACAAGATTAACCTCTTCTATAACAGCCTGCCATGCCATGTCGACTGGGCATTCTGCTTATTGAGTACATGCCCATTGACCCATTCAGAGAGTAGTATTTCTTTTCCATATTGCTAACCACAATCCTGGAAAATTAATCAGTAATGTGGGCTGTTCTCCACCTTGCTTCATCTATCATCACTTACATTTGTGAATTCCACAGCTGGATTGGCAATAAGCATAATTTGTAGCATTTATTTGCCTATTAAAGGTGTTAATGAGTAATTTAGCACCATTATTTTTTTCAGATTGGCTGCTCAGTAAGGTATGTGTGTTAAATAAACTTCTGAGCTTCCTGCAAATGGGCTAACGGAAGTGAAAGTAAACAATTTTCTTTCATTTAATGTCCCAGTTGAACCCCTTGGCGACTAAGACATTGTGTGCTGGATTTTCATTCTGGAGGTGGGAAACGGGAAGTGAGTCTGGTTTTGGGTCTGAAACCTGTCTTCTCTGGGAAACTGATTCAGATTACAATTTTCAAGTGGGAAAGCCTTAATTAGTATGTAACCAGGTTTCCTGTCCTCTTAGAGCTAGTGGGATTGAAAATGGCAGTGAGTCAGATCAAGTGGAGGGCTCATGTAGACTTCCACGGCAGCCATCGCAGAGGCTGTTGATTGTCTTGAGGGAGAGATCTGCCTTCCACAGCACCAGAGGGAAGTGAGATGTCAGAGGGGAGTTGGAGGTCTGGCACTAGGGGCAGGGCAGACCCTCGCTTCATTGATGCCCACTTGGATCTGATGCTGCAGGCTGTGAGGGAGAGGAGGGAGGTCCTCTTCCCAGAGGGTGGCAGGAGGAGGCCACCTCATCATGCTGCAGGGGCACCTCTTTGATCAGTGTTATTCACTTACTCCTCTCTTACCTCCTGCTCCCACCCCCCCCCCCCGTGATGAGCTGTCTCCTTCCAGGGCTTCACGATCCTCAAGGTCCACACCTCCCTGGAGGGCATATGTTATGGAGATTGCAGCAGACTACCACAATGACCGAGACCCTTGCTGTAGGATATTGGAGGGTGCCACGTGACCGATCCAGGCACTGGAATCGCATCTGTAGAAACTCAATGGCCTGCTCAGTGGTTGGTCTGCTGAGCAGGTGGTATTGGTTGTTCTGCCTCTGTACCTTTGGCTGGAACTCCCGTAGAAGAGTCAGTAACCATGTCTTCAAGAAATTTCCCTTGTCCCCTTGGAGCCAACCACGCACTTTGGAAGATGGAGTGAAAGATCGAGGCAGCCTGGACTGGCGGAGGATGAAGGAGTCGTGGCAGCTGCTGGGAAAGCGAGCGCTCACAGAGAGGAAGCCCTTGTGTTGCAGACCAGTTGGATATTGAGGGAGTGGAAGCCCTTCCTGCTGATGGATCTCACTGGCCTGTCTCTGGGTGCCTTCATGACCACATGGGCGCAAGCGATGATGCCTGCATCTGTAGCATCCAGCGATGTAGTCTGAACCTAATTTCCTCTCTGCCAGCGCAGGCCGATCTGTGTCAAAGTGTGTGTATTTCCCTGCCCTCCCGAAAAGGGCATTCGTGACCTGCATGATGAGATGCCGACTGCAAGATGCCACCTAGGTTCAGAGCTGATCCCTGGAATGACCTGCTTACATAGAAATTCAGGGTGACAAAGACTTTGATGACTGCAGGTAGGGAACTGCCATGGGGGCCTTGAGGTCTCAGGTCATTGTGGATCAGAGCACACAGGACTGAAACCATCTGCCTGGATAGGCACAGGTTCCTTCTGCACTGGCACTCTGTCATTTGCAGGTAGTTGACTCTTGGACTGTGCACCCAATGTCTAGGGTAGCGCCTTCTTCCCCTTGCAGCCCCTCGCTGTGCTGCTCTGATCTCCTGCTATCCAGGAGGTTGCATCTGCTACAGCTCATCTTGGCTGCTCTGTCTAATGTCAGAGTAGCCTGTTTTCATCTGAACTCCCGCAGCTGGGCTTTGCACATTCACCAGGCCTTCCCCCGCCAACCCCAGCTGCCCCTGTGATGACAGTGGGCTTATGTCCCTCTCTGGTTTCCTGCCACGTAGCATTGAGAAATTCAACTGTTGCAGCTGTAGCAATAGCTACACTGAGGCACATCAGAAGTAGCTGAACTTTATTTGCTGCCTCTGCCTTATTTCAATCAGCTCTTCCCATAGCCCTCATAGCTCTCCACACTGTTCACGTCTTCACAATCCTGTCATATTCCCCCCACTGCATCTTCCCTTTCCCAGCCTTCAAAAATTGATCAGTGTTACTAACAAGCCTGTTACTAAGCTCTTTAATGAGCTCAACAGACACTTAATTGGAGGGGTGCACCTGATCCATTCCCTTGCTGCCTGCGTCCCTTCAAAAAGGGCATCACATTCTGGAGGCGGTGGGTCCACGTGCTGACCTCCGTGAATGTGATCTTCAACGTGCGCTCACCTCCGCACTCGCAGTCAGCAAGCATTGAAAATCCGGCCCTTTATGTTTCTGTAATTCAGAGGTCAGGGTGCACAAATTGGTTCTGAAACCTCTTCTAGTTTCAACCCCAGCTCTGGCGTGAATTAATCATCCTTCGAGGTAGCAGTGACAGATGCAAAAATTGGTTTCCACAACCTTGGACTAGGGAGGAGGGAAGAGTAACTGCTAGGATTCATTCTATTAGACAATAGCCCCTTCTGGTTAAATGCATCAACATACTGCCAACTACCGTGTCCCAAAAACAAGGTAAAACTGATCATCTAGCTTTTTAAATGGAGCGAAATTTGATGCAGCTACGAACTGTACCACAGCATAAATTGCTGCCTTCATGATAGGGAGGAGACAAAAGAAAGAAAAAATACTTGCATTTACCTGGCACCTTTTGCAAACTCAGGACATTCCAAAGAGCCTTAAAGACAATTAAGTACTTTTGAAGTGTTGTAATGTAGGAAAAAACAGCTGTCAATTTGCCCACAATGTTCCAGAAACAACAATGAGTTAGTGATTAGATAACCTGTTTTAGTGAGGCCAGTTGATGAATAAATATTGGCAAGGACAACACCCCCTTCTAATCTTCAAAATGGTGCAGTGTGATCTTTTACATCCACCTGAGATGTTGGATTTGGCCTTGGGTGATCATTCTATCAAGCGGACAGCACCTCCCACAGTGTAGTGTTTCCTCAGAACTGCACTGAAGTGTCAAACCAGATTTTGTGCTCAGTTACCTGAAATGGGACTTGAAGCCACAACCTTCTGACTCAGCATCAAGAATGCCACCACTGAGCCACACAGAATTTTTCTTTGTTTCATTCATGGGATGTGGCATCAGTGGTAAGGCCTGCACTTATTGCCCATCTCTAATTGCATGTGAGAAGGTGATGGTGAACCACCTTCTTGAACTGCTGCTCCATGTGGTGTAGGTATACCCACAGTGTTGTTAGGAAGAGAGTACCAGGATTTTGACCCAGTGACAGTGAAGGAATGGCCATGTAGTTCCAGAATTTGGGGCCTAGGCAACTGAAAATGTGGCCACCGATGGTGGAGCGATTAAAATTGAGCTGCACAAGAGGCCAGAATTAGAGAAGTGCAGATATCTCCAAGGTGGTGGGGCTGGAGGAGATAACAGAAATAAGCAGCGGCAAAGCCATGGATGGGTTTGTAGACAAAGATGAGAATTTTAAAAGCAAGACGTTGCTTAACTGGGAGCCAATGTAGATCAGTGAGCATATGGGTGATAGGTGAATGGGACTTGCTGTGAGTTAAGATATGGTAGCAGAGTTTTAGATGACCCCAAGTTTTCTGAGAGTAGAATGTGGGAGACCAGCCAAGAGTGCATCAGAATAGTCATCTCTAGAGGTAATGAAGGCATGAATGAGGGTTTCAGCAGCAGATGAAATGAGACAGGAGCAGTTGGCGATGTTACGACGGTGAAAATAGGTGGTCTTCGTGATGGCATGTATGAGGTCGGAAGCTCATCTCAAGGTCAGATGTAACACCAAGGTTGCAAATAGCTTAGCTCAGACTAGGTGATAGAGATCACGGGTTTGGAAAGTGCTCTTGAAGGAGCCTTAGCGAGTTGCTGCAGTGCATCTTGTATATGGTACATCCTGCAGCTACAGTGTTCCGGTGGTGGAGGGGGTGAATATTTAACTTGGTGCATGGGATGCCAATCTAGCAGACTGCTTTATCCTGGATGGTGTCAAGCTTCTTGAGTGTTGTTGGAGCTGGACTTATCAAGGCAAGTGGGGAATATTCTATCACAACTCTTAATCTGTGCCATGTAGATAGTGGACAGGTTTTGGGGAGACAGGAGGTGTGTTATTTGCCTCAGAATTCCCAGTCTCTGACCTGTTGTTGTATCCACAGTATTTATGTGACTGGTCCAATTCACTTTCTGGTTAATGGTGACCTCCAAGGTGTCGATGGTGCAAGATTCAGTAATAGTAATGCTGTTGAATGTCAAGAGGAGCTGGTAAGATCTTCTTTTGCTGGAGATGGTCATTGTCTGGCACATGTATGGTGTGAATGGTACTTGCCATTTATCAATCCAAGCCTGAATGTCATCCTGGTTTTGTTGCATGCGGATATTGACTGCTTCATTATCTGAGGAGTTGCAAATTATACTGAACACTGTGCAATCAACAGCAAACATCCCTACTTCTGATCTTACAATGGAGGAAAAGAAAGCAGCTGAAGATGGTTAGGCCTAGGACAGTACCCTGTGGCTGACATGATTGGTCTGCAACAACCACAACCATCTTCCTTTGTGCTAGTTATGATTCCAGACAGCAGATTCCCATTGACTTGAATTTTGCTAGTGGTTCTCGATGCTGCCTTGATGTCAAGGGCAGTTACTCTCATTCTGGATTTCAGCTCTTATGTCCATGTTTGGACCTAGGCTGTAATGAGGTCTGGAGCCGAGTAGTCCTGGCGGAACCCAAACTGAGCAGAGGATTGGTGAGCAAGTGCTGCTTGATAGCACTGTCGACAACATCTTCTATCACTTTGCTGGTAATTGAGAGTAGACTGATGGGGTTGTAATTTGCCGGGTTGGATTTGTCCTGCTGTTTGTGGACAGGACATACCTGGAAATTTTCCACTTTGTTGGCTGTACTGGAACGGCTTGGCTCAGGGCACAGCTAGTTATGGAGCACAACTCTTTAGCACTGTGGCTGATGTTTGCACTGCACCCAGTGCACTCAGCCATTTCTTAATATCACGTGGCATCTGCAATAGTGGGGTCCTCAGGAGAAGGCTGGATCTTCCACTAGCACTTCTGGTTAAAGATGGTTCCCATTGCTTCAACCTTGTCTTTTGCGCTCATGTGCTGGGGACTGGTATCCCATAGGGAATACTAAAGCAAAATATTGTGGATCATGGTATTCTGAAATAAAAACTGAGAATGCTAGAAATACTCAGCAGATCAGGCAGCCTCTGTGTTGAGAGAAACAGAGTTAACGTTTCAGGTCAGTAATCCTTCAAAAGAATTGAATGTCATTGACATCTCCAAAAAAAACTGTGCGATGGTCATTCCTTCCAATATTGTCACTGACAGATGCAACTGCAGCAGGTAGGCTGACAAGGAGAAGGTCGAGTAGGTTTTTCCCTTGTGTTGTTCTCTCTCCATTTGGTGCATGCACAGTCTGACAGCAATGTCATTCAGGACTCGGCCAGCTTGGTCAGTAGTGGTGCCACAGAAATACAACCACAAAATATGGTTTTAAATTCTTTTAACATATTCAACTGATATGCAAACACAGTGACTTTGAAGTCATTGTGTGAACAGCTAAACAGAGCTCTTGCTGAGAATGATTGGCAAATGCAGATGCTAACTTGGTACTTTATTCAGTCACACCACAGTCAAGGAATCAGACCAATATCTCTTGTAAAAGGTTCACTGAATTAATAATTAGGAGTGGAAGGTACATATTTATCACAGCATTGCTCATTTATGTATGACACATGGGCTCAAGTGCAGTGCAAGCAGATGGGATGAAAGTCTCCATTCACTGACAGCTGTACAGGTTCTGTTTAGAAGGAAGCGGAGGTAATTTGCAGCATACAACTACCCATGAAATCATAGGCACTCAACTTGGTGATGTGACTCTGAAAGCTATTTTTTCAAATAGAAAGGCTGCACTCTCACAGTAGGGACGAGGTTGGAATTCTTCCAGGGTTATGACCAGTGGGGGTGGGGGGGGGGGGGGGGGGGGTCACATCATATTGCCGAGGAATTGTTGTCAAGAGCTATTCATTTACAACTGAAGTACAGCCTGCTGTATCTAACCAAAAGAAGTTTGATTTTGTTGGGAAATGGAGAATTCCCCAGCTGTTATTGGTAACCTGGTGAACACATATACAGAAAGAAAAGAATATCCAGTAAATCACATTATTTTATATTCCATCAATCTTATTTCAGAGAGGGTAATAAACAAGATAATAGTAATGCTGAGCCCAGTTTCCCATTAATGAGGCATACCATATCACCTAACAAAATAGCTACATCTAATGTTGGTGCTATCTCTTCTGAATGGAGCCTGAAAATATGAATGTATAACTTTACTATATTGAACTGTAATATTACTTATTCCTTTGGTGCATGAACTATTGTAAGAGTCACAGGAATACAAGTAATATCCAAAGAATACGTGGGTTTTATTGCAACTTAAACTGGGACATATATACATATGACTACTACAGGAGCAAACCTACACATGTCTTACTCTGTTGGGCTACACCCAGAACTCTCTGGTCATGTGTGACACGGCATCATTTCCTCCGGTGACTCTTCACTTACAGTCTCTTACAGTGATCTCACAACAAACAGCATGGAATTCCTTGATCCAAATTCAATAATGAATGTGTGAGGTTAGAATATTAAGATTCAACTCCTTGGACTTGAATTCAAATCCAATCCTAAACGGCAGCACCCAGTTCTCTTTGGTAATTGTAACGGTTGGGAAATCTTCAACTAATATCACATTTCATGACAAACTATTTTTAGAGGAATGGAATTCAAAACGGAGCTGAAAGGTTATATTATCAGGAAAGGCTGAACAGGCCAGGGCTCCCTTTTCCAGAAAAGAGAAGGCCAAGGGGTGAGGTCTTTAAAATGATGCTGAATTTGGATATGATTTGTTCAATGTATTCTAAGTCAAAACTCAGCTTTGAAGGGATTAAACTCCCTGAACAGCCAGACTAGCAAATGTGTATTGGGTTTCAAATGGGGCATCTGAAACCGGTGTCCTGAGGACAGTGAGAGATAGACATTCCAGCAACCATTCACATTCATTCATGAAGGACAACCCTGTTCATTTGAACTTGGCCACTGTCTGTGCCAAGTTAGGCTACGGTGGACTCTACTTTTGATAGGGAAGTATCAACTTAGGTCTAAGCACTTCAGTCAAGCTTTTTCTTTCGAAGAAAGGAAACAAAGACACCATAAAGGAGTCTCTGGAACTGCTCTTGCACTCAGGTATCAAAAGACTGCTGAGGAATAATGTTCCTGCCCAGCACTGTTGAACAGAATATGGAAAGATGGCCTGCCAGCTTGGGGATAACATTGCGCTTTCTTTATTTTGTATCATTACCTGACTATGATCATACCTAGTCCTCTGTCCAGTTCACTTTACTGTCAAATAAAGCAGTTTATGTTTAGAAACAAACTTTGCCTCATACAGTGTTGGCTTGGGAGCCTTTCAGAAATATTGAGTAAATACATATGCGAAAGACATGGAGATCGGGTTCAGATCCCAAGGGATGCTTCATTGCTGCACTCTTGTCACTATACAAGCCTGGAGCAGTTTGAGTGGCTCTCATAAAAGTAACATGCTCACACTATTTGCAGGAAAGACTGATGGCACAGAACTGGGAAGATATTTACTGCAGGTCTGAATTCATAACAAGGCGACATCAATCTACAAACCTGATTAGAATTTAATGCTGGTTGGCATTAAACTGACAATCTCAGGCAGATAGGGATGGCTGGTGTGTGAAATGGATTTCAGTTAGGGGTCTACTTTAGAGACTTGAATTAATTCATTACATTCAAGAGAAGGGTCTCCAGCATGTCTAGCACACTCTGTTTTCTATTTCTGGCTTTCAGCCTTTTGAAATTCCTTTCTTTGGATTTTTGGAGTTCTGTCACATTGTTGAAGCACAGGGGAAGAAGCTTTGTTAATCAATGCTGTACTTGCTCTGGGAGTGCTGACAATAGATGCCAAAAGTGAAAAAGTCTTTTATTTCCCAACACTAGAATTTCTCATCTTGATGAATTCAAAAGTTGACCTTTGTTTTTAAATTGAACTTTGTTTTTTTTAAAATACCAGTCTTGACATATCATAAATAAGTTTAAATCTATAAAAGCTCAGATTTGCAATAGACCCCTGTGGTGATGTTCATGTAAGATGACATTTATTTGTCAACCCCCTATACACTCCAAACGGAGGACAGCTAGAGAAGCAATTCATGAGTTGAAATCATGCTGGGTGCTATTAGTGACAAACTCATTAATGCCTTTCTACCAATATCACATGGCATAATTTCATCTTGTTAGACTGGGGGTGAATGTGTTTTAGCTGCTGGTCTAGGATATTGTTGCAACTGCATCGTTATTAGATTGGCAACCAGGTGTAAATTCCTTTTGATCAAAAGCAACTGCGAGAATCAACAAACGATTGGGATTTTTTTTATGAAGGGTGTTAATAACATTTTAACGTTAAAGAGGAGTGAGCTGGCATGATTATCTACGCACATTGTGTATAACTTCCTGCAGTACAGCCCAATGAGCCAATTTCTAACCTTTTAACGCCTAACGGAAGGCTGTTTGATAGAGATGGATTATTAGCACGTGATGGAATATTCTGCTAAACTCTTTCCCAGGAATTAACTTTAGATTAAATCTTGATAATTATATTGTTTTATGCATCAGCTCTGTGGAATATTACTCTCACTATGTCAAACCCCAAGACAATAAACAAACAAGAAACAAAAATGCCCTACAATCTTCTAAATATACAAGAATAATAGATGAATTAATACCAAATTGAGCTAATTTCACGTTCCAAATTACAATAAACAGCTCAAGCTTCACTCTTATGGCTAATGACATCAACTGATGCCTCTGAGATTATTTGCTTGCAATCACTTGCACCTTTCCCTTATTCTCTAAATAAGCATCAATTGAGATAGAGCAACAGTAGTAGACTTGCCAACTTTAAGGGCATTTAAGTGGTCATTGGATAGACATATGGATGAAAATGGAACAAAAACAAGAAATGCTGGATTCACTCAGCAGGTCTGGCAGCATCTGTGGAAAGAGAAGCAGAGTTAACGTTTCGGGTCAGTGACCCTTCTTCGGAACTGACGGTCACTGACCCGAAACGTTAACTCTGCTTCTCTTTCCACAGATGCTGCCAGACCTGCTGAGTGAATCCAGCATTTCTTGTTTTTGTTTCAGATTTCCAGCATCCGCAGTATTTTGCTTTTATCTTGGATGAAAATGGAATAGTGTAGGTCAGATGGTTTCACAGGTCGGCGCAACATCGAGGGCCGAAGGACCTGTACTGCGCTGTAATGTTCTAATTCTAAGAGCAAAAACCTGCATTTATATAGTGCCTTTGACAATCTCAGTATGTCCTAAAGTGCTTTACAACCAATGAAGTACATTTGAAGTGTAGTCGCTGTTGTATGGTAAATCATAATGATCAATAGCACACTAAAAATTCATAAATATCCTTATGACAATATGATACATGATTGTCATGAATTCACTATGTAATACATGTCAGGTAGCATTGTGAAGGAAAAGTGATACAGAAATGGAATAAAGTATCCCAGAAATCTTAAAATGACATCAAAATGTTAAATACTAATGGATTCTCCATGTTAAGTCAGAGAAATATAGGGCTGGATTTTATGGTCCCCCTGAGGTGGAGTCAGAGGAGTAGGGGCCCATAGAAGCGTGATGCGTGGCGGGGGGCAGAAGGCCCATCGCCGCCCCGTCACCAAGCGATTTTGACGGGGTGGGATAGGCCGACGATGGTCTTCCTGTCCAGAGGCCAATTGAGACCCTTAAGTGGCCTATTAACAGCCACTTAAGAGCCTCTTTGTGCCACCACTGGGATCTAACCGGGGGGGTGGGGGGGTGCTGCTGCCTCTGCCATGTGGGGAGAGTGACTTGTAAAACGAGGGTGCACTCCCTGCAGGCTTAGAATGGCGGTCACTCCTCCATGGGCAATCTGTGGCCCATGGAGGAACCCCGCTAGCAAAACCTCCACCTCCATGGGCCCCTTTCCCATTGGACTTCATGTCCAACCCTCCCACCCCTCCCTTCCCGGTGACCCCACCTCATTTACCTGAGGGCTTCCACCACTGGCCCTACATCCAAGACTTCTGCGGTACCAGCAGTGGCCACTGCGAGTGGTGGCACTGCCAATGCTGTTGAACTGCCGGCCAGTTAGGGCCGGCAGCTCCTGGAGCTTTTTAAAGGATGGAGATGTCGACGCCAGAAACTTCGTCTCTGGAACAACGGAGCATCGTGCCGGGGGGGTGGGGGGGCGTAAAAAGGCCAAGGGGGTCTTTTCAGCCTGGCATTGGGTGCCCTGCCTTTTTTCCTAAAAATATACTTTATTCATAAAGATTTGCAAAATACATTACAAAACAGTTCAAATTTCATATTTCGGGAAGTACAGTAGAGATCAGTTTTCTTCAGTACAGAAACATGAGGTGTCTCACAATTCTTGCCATTCTATTTTAAATGCAATGTACATTTGCATTGCATAGCAAAAAACATTTTGGTGCATAAAGCCCAAAGGGTTTTAATTAATTGGAATGGGTTCAGCCTCAGCTTTTTTTTCCCTACAAATATACTTTATTCATAAAAATGTACAAAAATACATTGCAAAACAGTTCAAATTTCACACTTCAGAAAGTACAATAGAGATTAGATTTCTTCGATACAGAAACATGAAGTGCCTCATAATTCTTGCCGTTCCCTTTTAAATGCAATGTACACTACATTACATAGTAAAAAAACATATTTTAGTGCATACAGCCTGAGGGGTTTTACCACAGGTTCCAGACCCTCGGTATACTATGGTGGGAGGACCTTACACAATGGCCTTTCCCCATTGAGCCTTTGCCACAGCTGCCCCAAGCTTTAGTGCATCCCTCAGCACGTAGTCCTGGACCTTGGAATGTGCCAGTCTGCAACTCTTTGCTCTGGAAGACCAGCAAGTTTCAGGCAGACCAAAGATCCTTCATCGAGTTAATGGTCCTCCAGCAACAGTTGATGTTTATCTCAGTGTGTGGCCCTAGGAACAGCCCGCAGAGCACAGACTCCTGTGTTACAGAGCTCCTCGGGATGGACCGCGACAAAAACCACTGCATCTCTTTCCACACCTGCTTTGCAAAGGCACATTCCAGAAGGAGGTGGGCAACAGGCTCTTCCCCACCACAGGCACCGCGAGGGCAGTGTGCGGAGGCAGTGAGATTCCAGGCATATAGGAAGGATCTGATGGGGAGGGCCCTTCTCGCCACCAGCCAAGCTACATCTTGGTGCTTGTTTGAAAGCTCTGGCGATAAGGCATTCTGCCAGATGACTTTGGCAGTCTGCTCGGAGAACCATTTGACAGGATCCACCATCTCCTTTTCCTATAGGGCCTTGAGGACGTTCCGTGCAGACCACTGCCTGATGGATTGGTGGTCAAAGGTGTTTTTCTGCACAAACTTTTCCACGAAGGATAGGTGGTACGGCAAGATCCAACTGGATGGAGCGTTCCGCGGCAATGTGGCCAGACCCAATCCTTCACAACATCGGGGACAGATAGAACCTCAGCATGTAGTGAGACTTGGTGTTTGCGTACTGGGGTTCTAAGCACAGCTTGATGCAGCCTCACACAAGAGTGACCATCAGGATGAGGGTGACGTTGGGTATGTATTTACCCCCTTTATCTAGAGATTTGAACATCGTGTCCCTGTGGACACGGTCCATTTTTGATCTCCAGATAAAGCAGAAGATGGCTTGGGTGACCGCCGCAGCGCAGTACTGGTATACAGGCCAGATCTGCATCATGTACAGTAACTGCCTCACCTCGTCGCCTCCACAAATTCCCAGCCATAATTTGTAAGATAATTTGTAATTTGTGTATAGTTTTGCTGCTGAAGTATAAGTGTGTATCCCTTTAAGGTTGCTATGGTGCAATCTTGAAGTCAACGTAAACATTAGGTTGGACTCTTTTTTAATATAAAATACTATTTTGAAGTGTGACAATGAAAGTAAATTTGCATATAGATAGGTGTGATAGACGTACTACATCGCTAACAGATCTGTCATTGCACTTCTTATAGTAAGTCTAAGCTTTATGCTATTTTCTAAGAAATAAAGACTTGCATTTATATAGCGCCTTTCACAACCTCAGGAGGTCCCAAAGCGCTTTACAGTCAATGAAATACTTTTGAAGTGTAGTCACCATTGTGATGCATTAATAGTGTTATGTTTTTGTAAGAGATAAGACTGAAAGGTATAATTGCTCTACATTCTCCTTGGTCAGGTCAGGGTTCCAGATTGTTTCTAGATGGTTTCTGACTGTCAAAAAAAATATTGCAGGTCACAACTCTTATTGTGAAACAAACAGAAGCTGAGGTGAGGCAATTTTGCAGATTGTAAAAGTGTTGATTTTTGGTGCAGCTCAGGAGCTAACGAGCAGTAAGGCAAATGGCTTTATTTTTTAAAAAGATTGTAACCGTGTGTGATATCTGGAGACTGACACCTGTGCATGCCAGTGTAGCCTTTTTGATTTAAAGGCAGAGATCTCTTGAGCTGTACTAAGTTGGAAGAAACAAGGTTTTCTAACAATAGGGCTGTTATGTTATCATGGGCACTGGTTTACAGTGAATGAATAGGTCAATTTATTTTTATTAACTTGTGCTTTTGGGGGATTGAATACACTTGTATGTTCTTTGACCGTTGGTTGCACTTCCAGGTGAGGGGAGTCAGTATTTTTGTAGCATTGCGGGTTGGTGTCAGGGGCCATCAGTACCATGGACAGAGGATCCCGGGGTTTGGCAGCTATGAGTGGAGTTGAGTTGATGGAATTTGGAACTCCGGTTGGGGGCGGGAAGTGAGTTGGGAAGGAAAAAAATTCCAGATGTGCATATACTGAGAGGGACAGAGTCATGAGGTTGAAAATACTTGCAATGAAGTCCCATGTCTCGCAATGGTATGGAGGGGGAGTGCTGGGTCAGGAGGCATTAGAAGGGAAGCACCATGAGGTGGTCTCGTCATCTGGAGCCATGGGAAGTAATGTCCTGTCATCTCCGAGCATGGAGGGGTGGTTCCCAAGGCCTGAGAGAATTGGGAAGTTGAACCAGGAGTTCATGAAAACTTGATGGTGGGATCTCAGGTAATATTCAGCAAGAGTCTGGCATCTGTCAACATTGAGGAGGAAGCGCGGTTGTGGTGCGATGTGAGTTAACTCTTTCAGCACTGAAGAGGATCTAAGGCTCCAAACATTTTCCATGACCCATTAACTTTCTTTTTAACGTCTTGAAGCTCAGGGTTTTAATAGCATTGGGAAAGCAGTCCCACGATCTGAGCATTGAGGTGGGTGTACTGGGGTCTTGCAGTATTAATGTTGCATGGGCTGGGGTATGAGTGAATCACAGTAGTGGGCTCAGGAGATTATAGCCAGACAAAGAATGGAAAGTTCAAGAAAAAAAGGATGAGAGACAAAATATTAATGGCAAGTTTATTTTCAATATAGAAACCATTGCAGGTACCTTCACTGCTGCTCAAGTCATTGTTATGCTAGAAAAGTAAGATTACCAGCCTATTATTCTAACTATGGGTTGCGGGTTAAGTCCCACCGCCAGGGTTGGAAGTAGGAGCTGACGCCATGCCAACAGATGGTGAGAACCTGGGGTGAAATTTTACCAGTGGCAGCCAAATAACCGGTCGGTGTCTAATTGAGAATGGCAGCCGCCCTGCCTACCCCACCAGAGCTGTCAGCCCAATCAGAGGGCTGGCAGCTCAGCAGTGCCACCCTAATGCCCTCGAAGAGCAGGTAAGTTAATTTTGAACAGCCGGGGCCAGGCAAGCAGAAGGGAGGGGCGGTGGGTCATGGTGCAGCGGGAGGACCATGGACCGGCTGTAAAGAGAGCTCCTTCCCCCGCCCACTCCCATCCCTGGGTACTCACTGGGAGGCTGCCAGGGGGCCCTCTTGATGCAGGTAAAATGCCAGTGGCGGTCGGAAGTGGCCCTTAATTGGGCAATTAATTGCCTCAATTGACAGCCCATTGGGCAGCCGCACCCCACACCATATTACCAGCACTCCTGCCGACCAGCCCATCGCCGTAGGGCCGGGAAAATTTAGCCCTGTGATTTCCTCTACTCCCAGTAGGGTTTGCCTCCACTTACCAGTCAGATTTCCCTCTACATCTAGTATGGTTCCCCTCCACTCCCAGTAGAATTTTCCTCCAGTCTCAGTACTTCCAGAAGGAATTTTTATGAGTGTCTCACTAGTTCTGTTCATCATTAAACTGTTGGAGCAACAGGCTACTACAGCCAGTTTTTAATTTTGAAAACTTCCTTCCATGTATAGAAGGGTTTCACTGCAGCAACTTGTGTGCCGGCCAATACCAATCCTTGTGAGTGCCAGGCCACCCCAACTGGCTGATTTGTGACAGGTGATTGCCTGCTCGTGCTGCATCCTGCAGTTGACCAGGTCGCATACTCTAACAAAAGCTGTGACAAGAGTCAGCCGCTCGGGGAAGTCAGATCAGCAGTAGAGGAACAGGGAATGCAGTTTGAAGCTCAGGTAGAGCATCTCCTGCAAACTGATGTCATGGATGCAGTTTGCCTATTTTAACTGTGTTGTGTTTGTTTGGCATAAGGCGACACCTGGGGTATGAGGCTGACTCACAAAGCAAAATCTCACATCTTGGAGTAGCCCAGTGGTAATAGCCATATTTGTGTTGCTCTTATGTATTTTATGTCCTTTGGAGATTGCTGCCTGGTCTTGCTGTCCATTGTGCTGGCACACAGTGAGGGTTTGACAGGTTGACAGCCTGTCACCTGTTTTGATTGTTCTAAACTGAGATTGCATTGTGCTGCTTTCAGCCCATCAGATAATGTTATTTTCATAATGCCTATTGAAAATGTCTTGAGTAGGAAACCTGTAATATATACTGAAATGGGAAAAAGTAATTGAACTTGTTAAATTTCAGAAAGCTTGTTCTTGAAGGATGATGCTTCAGCCAATCTTTACTCAGTGTTACATTTATTGTATGGAGTAAAAAGGATTACAAACATGTAGCTTCTTACGTAAAACCTCCTCGCCCCGGTCTCAGTAAGTCTCTCCTTTATAAGTGCTCAAGCAAGTCCCCAATTAACGCCCTCCACCTGCATATAATTACACAATTGATAACACAGTTCATCAGCTTGCCTCCCAGACTCTCAAAAACTGATTTCAAAGCTACCCTGTAATGACTTAAGATTAATATTTTATGAAGGCTAGTAAGTGGCGTGGTTTGTTAATACTTGCGCATTTCCGATTCATATGAATTGGTTTTTGATACCTGGGCCCAAATGTATATTAGACTTGAACTGATTGCTCGAAACTAATCAATAGTTGCTCTCCTGTACATCAGTGAGTCTCAATAGGAAGTTAGGAAATTAGTAAAGTCCGTCCCATTCGTGTAGGTGCTTGATAATAAGGTTGACTTTAACCCTGTGCGGTAGAGGGAGAATAAGGAATGCAGTATCAGCTGTGATTCAGTGGTCGCATTCTGCCTCTGAGTCAGAAGATTGTGGGTCCAAATCCCACTCCAGCAACTTGAACACAAAATCCAGTTTGACTCTCCAGTGTGGTACTGAGGGAGGGCTACGTTATTGAAGGTGTTGTCATTCAGCTGAGACATTAAACTGAGGCCCCTGCCTGCTCTCGGATGAGAATGTAAAGACCCATGACACTATTTTAAAAGACAGTTACCCCTGGTGTCCTGGCCAATACTTATCCCTCAATCAATATCACTAAAAAAAACAGATTCTCTGTTCATTATACATTTCTGTTTGTGGGAGCTTGCTGTATCCAAATTGGCTACCATATTTCCTACACTACAACAGTGACTACACTGCAAAAGTCCTTCATTTGCTGTAAAGTACTTTGGAACATTCTGAGGTTCTGAAAGGTGCTCTATAAATGCAAGGCTTTCTTTTTAAATACACTTCCTGGGCTAAATTTGAGGCTGACTATTTTAACTGTGAGGCCTCGTTTTTAATGTGCCCAATCTACTTCCTATCTAGAAGGGACAGAAAAGTTGGTGCAGATCTGGTGGTACACCTACTCCTACTGTTACCATAAAAGAAAGATTCTACACTTACCTTGGATGGCTTCATCTGCCTACAGCCTAACCCACAGACCTGCTTCACCCTAGCTGGGAAAACCCTTCCCCCACTGAAGCTCCAGTGAAAATCCAATCGATGTACTATTGATGAAATAGAAACACAATTTCCATAAATTCACGAGGCCCTTGTCTGCTTTAGGCAGCTACCTCACCTGCCTGGAGAATGAGTGCAGGTTAATATCAGGAATGTATGGCGTGTGTCACACTTACAAGTGTGATGATGGAAAAAATACAAACTGAAACTGAAGAGTTATAAAATTGACTTTACCCTTTACAAAATGGACAATGCTACAAACGATGGCTGCATGCGTATTCGAACATTACCACACTGTCTGTTTAGAACAAAGTAAGCGTATCTAAGTTGAGAGGTGTCAATTATACCCATCCTGAAATATTGCTGAATTGAATGGTTTCTACTGAAACAAAGAAGGTATGAAGTGGAAACATCATAACCAGATTATTCTCATCTTGGGCCATTGTGTGATCACCTTGGGGGAGACACCAAAGCTTCTCCTACCAGAATATGATGTGACAAACATTTACCTTAAAGGGCAGTCCTCGAGAGAGAGACAGACACCCAGAAAGAAGTTTCACCAAGAAACTTGTCCAGTTCATCGCTTGGTAGAAAATCCATCAAGCCAGCAGGGAGGAGCCCTGCTGTAAATTCTACATTTTTAACTTATACAGCAGTGAAGTTCGAAGTGATCCTCTGTCTTCAAACTGAACTTTCAACCAAGAGAGTTATCTACAAAAACCTGAGGCCCGCAACCAACGAGATCTTGACTTCCAAGAGAATTCAACAGGTTTACCATGAACCCTGGAACCCAACCTCACCTGAAAACCACCTAGCCCTTTTCCTCTCTATCTGTCATCTGGTGTGTGTGTGCGAGTGAATGTGTGAGTGGATGAGGTTGCAACCATTTTGGGATAAGGCATATTTCTTATTAAATAATTAATTGTCTGTTTTAAACCTACAAGAAAACCTGTTGCTGTCTGTTTATTTGACAAATAAAACACAAAGGGGTTAAAACTCTAATAACAAAAACACTTGCTGCGGTCAAGTGGGAGTTGAACAGTGGGAACCACTCACACCCCTCACCACATGGCCATAACACTTGAAAGGTTTGAGTTCTGAACAATGAAGTAAATTGTTCACCTAGCTGGTTTGTGCAGTGTGAATGGAGTTTAACCTAATGACCCCCATGTTTGTGTACCATGACAAACTACTGTAATTAACCTCAGGCATTTCTTTCGGTTCAAATGACAGAAAATATCCGCAACAAACCAAATTCAGATGCAGCTATCAAAAGTTCAAACGCACACATTTCCTGAGGCGTTATCTTCTACTGTTGGATGTTGTAAACATCTGTAAAACCTCACAGTCCTGTCACATCCTGTTATCACTTGTTTTAGCTAAGTGGTGTGAGATTGTTTCATACTGTTTGTTAATGTTGTAGTGCATTGTCATCTCAGCTCATCCTATGCTATGGGAGGTCGAGGCGTCCACTGACAGAGCAGCACTTGCAGAGGCTTGTGAAGAAGCTGTGGGCCTGTTTAATTAGCTGGGGTGAGGCACATGGAATGTGGGCATCTAGAACTCGAGATTGCTGTGGCATAAAGATTTATGCCAGCAAATTCAACATTACTAGCCAGCAATTTGGGGAGTTTGTTATCTGAACATAAGAAATAGGAGCAGTAGGCCACTTGCTGCCTCAAATCTGTCATTCAATAAGATCATGGCTGATCTTCTACCTCAGTTACACCTTCATGCACTATCACCATACTCCTTGATTCCCTTAGTATCCAAAAATGTATCGATCTCTGTCTTGAATGTGCTCAACGACTGAGCATCCACAGCTCTTTGGGTAAGAGAATTCCAAAGACTTGCAACTCTTGGAGTGAAAAAAATTCTCCTCATCTCAGTCCTAACTAGCCGATCCCTTATTCTGAGACTGTCATTCCTAGTTCTAGACTCCCCAGCCAGGGAAACAGCCCCCAGCATTTACCCTATCAAGCCCTTATAGGGTATATAGGCCTCGTCTATTCACTCTCTCCTCATACGACAATCTTCTCATCCCAGGAATCCGTCTGATGAAACTCTTATTGCACTCCCTCTAAGGCAAGTATGTCCTTCCTTTGGTAACGTGACCAAAACTGTACACAGTGCTCCAGGTGTGGTCCCACCAAGGCCCTACACAGTTGTCGTAAGACTTATCTCACTCCATTCGCACCCACCATATGCTGAAGTATTTGGAGGTCATGGTGTGTTTTAGCACCAATACCATACAGTAGTTATACTCGTTAAGAAAGAAAGACTTGCATCTTGATTGCACCTTTCATGACCTCAGGACATCTCAAAGCATTTTATAACCAATAAAGTACTTCTGAGATGAAGTCACCGTTGTAATGTAGGAAGTGCTCCCTCAAACTGCAATGAAATAACTGACCAGATCATTTGTTTTAGGTGTTGGTTGAGATAAATGTTGACTGGAACACTGGACGTGCTACCCTGCTCTTCAAAATAGTGCCGCGGGATCTTTTACATCCTTTTTTTTAGTGTCTGATCCAAAGGATGGCATCTCTGACACTAGCACTCTCTTAGTACGACACTGAAGTGTCAGCCTAGATTATGTGCTCAAGTCTCTGGAGTGAGACTAAGAGCTCGCAACCTTCTGATGCAGAGGTGAAAGTTCTACCAACTGGGTCACTATTAAATCTACAATTATTCTCATCAGGGTGGGTTGGGTGTGGGAAATCACACAAAATCCCATCCTTCATGAAGTGATTCTGTGATATGCCAATTTTTCCCTTACTGAATTGGAGTTATAGCTCAGGCAGATTCTCATGTCTAGAATCACAAGGGAACTGCAACAATTTCATATTGTTTGTGCAGATGGAAAGTGTGTACAATGGGGATTACTTTCAGTGTTGCCATCACATTCTCTAACAGAGGAGGACAAGTAAGAAGAGAGAAGAGCTACTTGACATGTCTACTGGCACTAAAGGTGTCAGATCAACTGCTATGCCACCCAGACAGGTCACAGGCCCAGCGACCTGTCAGAGGCTGCAGAACATTGTCTTGACAGGCCCAGCTTTTGTTGGGAGGCGGTTACAGAATCTGTTTTAGAAAGGTCCACAGAAAATATGGAACAGCATCCATTTTTCACATTCCCTGCTTTTTTTTCATGTCCTGTACGCATTCCACATTGCCCACTTGCGGCATCCTGTATAATGGCTCTACTTTCTGTATATGGTTTCACTTCCTTTACTTGTATCGTATTTTCCACATTCTGCTTACTTTTCCACATCCTGATCACTTCTGCTTATCCTCTGCATTAATTATATTACATAGGTTATCCACATTAGCCATACCCTTATATTATATTGTTTATATTTTCTGTTCCCTGCACATTTTCTGTATCCTGTGTATTATCGATATCCTATATACTGTTACCCGTCTAGTACAATCTCTACATCCTATATATTGTACATACCTTCAACATTTTACAATCCCAGAATGGTATTTGGATCGCTTAACTAAACATCTGTGTGTAACATTCATGCCATACAAGTGCCAGGCAATGACTGTCTCAAACAAGAGAGAATCTAACCATCTCCCCTTGACATTTAATGGCATTATGAATGCTGAATCCCCTACTATCAACACCCTGGGGGTTACCATTGACCAGAAACTGAACTGGAATAGCCATATAGATACCATAGCTACAAGAGCAGGCCAAAGCCTAGGAGTCCTGTGGTGAGTAACTCACCTCCTGACTCCCCAAAGCCTGTCCACCAACTACCCTCCACTTGCCTGAATGGGTGCAGCTCCAACAACACTCAAGAAGTTTGACACCATCCAGGACAAAGCAGCCCACTTGATTGGCACCCCATACACAAACATTCACTTCCTTCACCACCGACGCACAGTGGCAGCAGTGTGTACCATATACAAGATGCACTGCAGCAACACACCAAGGCTCCAAATCCACGACCTCTACCGCCTAAAAGGACAAGGGCAGCAGATGGGACCACCACCTGCAAGTTCCCATCCAAGCCACACACCATCCTGACTTGGAACTATATCGCCGTTCATTCACTGTCACTGGGTCAAAATCCTAAAACTCCCCTCCTGACAGCACTGCGGATGTACCTACCCCACATCGACTGCAGCGGTTCAAGAGGCAGCTCACCACCACCTTCTCTAGAGCAATTAGGGATAGGTAATAAATTCTGTCCTAGCCAGCGACGCCCACATCCCATGAAAGAATAAAAAAAGTTCCAAATCGTCCCCTGCTGTGTTATAAGCCCCCATCCTATTGTTTACCTAGCATTTCCAAATTATTCAAATCCCGTTTGTTATTCACAGTCTGTATCTATCACTCATCCACATTTTCTTACCTTTATCCATTATATTATCTACATCTTTTCAATGTTTGCACACACTGCTGTAAAAGGGCAATGTGCTGGAACCAGATTTCCCTCACACCAGGGTATCCAGGTTTTCAAGAAGTACAAGTCACAGAGCAATTATACAATCTCCTGGAAGCTTTACAAAAGTAGTTTCATTGCTTTCTTGTGTGCCTCAATATTAATCTTTCTTGACGTCTATATTTGTCAGTCATGTCAGGTTAAAAGAAAACTGTCAACTTGAACAAAATATCTAATTAGCTGCATATTTACCAACCATTTATTCCCCAGTTTTAGCACAAACCTTTCATGTACTTTAGGTATCAGCTGTAGCTCAGTTGGTAGCACTTTTCCCGTTGATTTAGAAGGTAGTGGGTTCAAATCCCACTGCAATGATTTGAGCTCAAAGATCTAGGCTGACATTCCAGTGCAGTACTGAGGGAGTGCTACAGTATCTGAGATGCTGCCTTTCAGATGAGACCTTAAACCGATGCCTTGTCTGTCCTCTCAGATGGCACTATTTCAAAAAAAAAAAGCAGGGGCGTTATCCCTAGTTCTTGGCCAATATTTATTCCTGAAACAATATCATTAACTGGTCATTATCTCAATGCAGTGTGTGGGAGCTTGCTGTGTACAATTTCCTACATGGCTACACTTCAAAAGTACTTTATTAGCTGTGCTGTGCTCTAGGACATGATAAAACTATGAAAGGTGCTGTATAAATGAAAGTTCTTTCTTTCTTGATAAACATACCACAGTCATCTTCTATGATATGAAATCTTGAGATTATTAAAACTTTTTAGAAGACGCAATGTATTAAATATGTGTGAGCAAATGTTTCCCTCCAAATCTGCCCCCTGTTTTTGAAACACAAAATGGTCAAAAGATCCCAAACCATGACTGTCCCATGGTGCCCTTTTTCAAACATTTTTTCAGGCAATAAATATGTAGAGTCATAGTCATTCATGATTCAGAAGGACGCCATTTGGCCCATCGAGTCCATGCCAGCTCACCCCAGAGCAGTCCAGTCAGTCCCACTCCCCCACTTGATCCCTGTAACCCTGCAAGTTTATTTCCTTCAATTGGCCATCCAATTTCCTTTTGAAATTATTGATTGTCACCATTTCCACCGCCCTTGTGGGCAGCGAGTACCAGGTCATTACCACCCATTGCATAAAAAAGTTCTTTCTCATCCCTCAGCATCTCTTGCCCAAAACCTTCAATCTGTGTCCTGTAGTCCTTCAGTTAATTGGGAACAGTATTTCCTTGTCTAACTTATATAACACTGTAATAATCTTGTACACTCTATTAAATATCCTCCCAATCTCCTTAGTTCTAAGGAGAACAACACCAGCTTTATCAAACCTAACCTTGTTACTAAAATCCCCATCCATGGAACCATTCTGGTAAATCTCCTCTGCACCCTCTCAAGGCGCCTCACATCCTTCCTGAAGTGTGGTGACCAGAACTGGATGTAATACTCCAGTTGGGGCCTAACCAGAGCTTTATAAAGGTTCAGCATAACCTCCCTACTTTTGTTCTCAATGCCTGTATTTATAAAGCCCAAGATCCCTTATGCTTTACTAACCACTCTCTGAATATGTCCTGCCACCTTCAAAGATGGATGCATATGCACACCCAGGTCCCTTTGTTCCTGCACAGTCTTTAGAACTGTGCCATTAAGTCTATATTGTCTCACCTTTTCCTTCTGCCAAAATCATCACCTCACACTTGTCAGTATTAAATTCTATCTGTCACCTGTCTGCCCATTCTCTAGCCTATCTATGTCCTGTTGCAGGCACTTCATATCATCCTCACTGTTTGCCACATCTCCTAGTTTGGTGACATCAGCAAATTCTGAGATTCTAATCTGTATTCCAAGATCCAAGTCATTTATATGTGGCAAAAAAAGCAGTTTTCACAGCACTGACCCTTTGGGAACACCACTACCATCCTCCAGTCTGAAAAGCATCCATTTACTATGATTTGTTGTTTTCTATCCTTAAGCCAATTTTTTAATCCAATTGGACACTAACCCTCCTATTCCATGAGCCTCAATTTTGTTAACTAATCTTTTATGTGGCACCTTACCAAAATGTTTTCTTAAAATCCATAGAGACAATATCCACCGCAGTCCCTTCATCAACATTCTCTGTTATTTCATCAAAAAATTAAATTAGTCAAACATGATTTGCCTCTTACAGATCCATGCTGGCTATCCTTAATTAACCTGAACCTCTGCAAGTGTCTGTTAATGTTTTCTTTGATTATTGTTTCTAAAACCTTACCCACCACTGATGTTAAACTAACTGCCTTGTAGTTGCTAGGACTGTCCGTACACCCTTCCTTGAATAAGGGTGTCACATTTGCCACTCTCCAATCTTGCAGGTCCAGGCTTCACCTCAGCTTAGTATCGACCATCTGTGGTTCACGAGTGAAATGCAGGATCAGACCATGTCTGGCTCGCCAATAATGTCCGAAGATAACCACCTTGGTTGCCGGGATGAATATGTTGAAAGTAGCTACATACACAACACTATCAAACCCAATGAACCAATCACCAGGTGCCACATACATAATGTCTTAACTTGCTTAAGTTCCAATCCACGACCTACTTCTATCTTTTTCTTTGACTGTTGGCCCATTATCAGGGCAGCTATTGCTACAATGGAAAGATGTCCCTATACCAAGGAGACGTGGCATTCCTAATCCTTGAGAAGCGCTGACTATCCTGCCTTCCAGTAGATAACAACACTTCTTTATGTGCTTACTACATTCCAGTCAAGTAGGCCCAACCTTGGTACCTAGTACGGTCAACATTTCTGTGTTCTGGGTGCCGTTTGACTAACTGAATCTACTTGAGACATTGTTCACTTCTCCTGATTTTAGCTGCTTTCTTTTCATCCAGTTTGCCTGAACAAATATTTGTTTAAAAAAAAATTAAGAAAAGTGAAATTGCGACTTCACTGGCCATCGAAAAATCTTGCCAGCAAACTCAAACGTTCACCAGGGTTTTTAATTTTTATAAGTTATTGGCTGGTTTAGCAATTTTTTAAATAAAATTTTAAGGGACTAATACCTATTGCTGAATGTGTGAATTGGAATGTCATGGAATAATTAGATCAGTGGGATGAATGCAGAAACCCCTCATCTGAAGAAGTAATCCTAACGTCGTTCGAAATTGAGAAAATCTATGGTTGTTAGCAGTCATACCAGAGAAAGACAAAGAGCTACAGCCAGTTCATTAATCCCCCCCACCCAAAAAAATCGGATAGTGATTCTAAAGAATCCGCACCATCAATTCACTTGCCCTCTGCCAGAATGAGTAAGTGTCATATCGAGCGTACCATGGGAAAACGGAAGTGTGTAAATGGCAAACAGACCAAAATATATATGGGGTAATTTTAACTTAATCCTCAGGTGGGAACCAACAGAATCAGGTGGAACACTAGTTTTGTACCCCGCCCAATATTACTCTCTATTGATTTCGATGGCGAGTAAAATTGGGTATACCATAAAACCAGTGCTACACCCTGACTTGTGTTTTTTTCCCGGCAGGCAGGTTAGGTTAAAATATTCCTCAAGATTTCATTGCAATCAAGCAGGACCAACTTAAATATTTTACTGTGGCTTACTTGCATCCAGATGCATTGCAGAAACGTATGGTGAATATAGACACCTACCCTACAATGTGTTGCACTGTTTACCTGGCCTGTTTGCCATGTTTGGAATACAATGTGCAATCATAAAATTTTGGGTGGATTTTCCTTTACAGCTTCCAACTGTAAAAGATCAGTGAGCCATGGGGATTCATGGCAAATTTAGGCACACACTTTCACTTGATTTTCCTTCTATTCATTTTAATAGAAAAATTATGTGCCGTGTGCACCTAAGTTTGCAATAAGCACTTAGGCCCCAGCAATCTTTTGTGCCAAATGTTGAAGAGGGAAACCATCCTTTTATACTTACCTTTGAGTTTATCCACAATGTTTAATAGCAATGCTGGGTCTCCTGCCCTCAGAAATGGATGCAACAAAACTCCAAGTAAGACAACAAAACAATTATCCTTTATGTACTAATAACACCACGATCTCTCATGAACAAGCATCAAAGAGCTTTACATTACTTGATGTTTATTTACCCTTCAACTTTGTGTTTGCCCTTGCCCCTTGTTCAACCAAATCTGATGGTTGCTAATTCTCTAAGTTGCTTTATTTATGATTATCTGTGTTATCACAATCTAGACTGACATTCTCAGTATAGTACTGAGGGAGTGCTGCACTGTCGAGGATGCCACTTTTCAGATGAGACGTTAAACTGAGGCCCCATCTGCCCTCTCTAATGAACGTAAAAGACCCCATGACACTATTCAAAGAATAGCAGGGAACATCTCGCCAGTGTCTTGGCCAATATTTATCCCTCAACTATAACATTACTAAAAAACAAGACTGTCTGGTCATTTATTTCATTGCTGTTTGTGGGATCTTGCTATGTGCAAATTGGCTACTGCACTTCCTACATTACAACAGCAAAATTACTCCAGTGGCTGTAAAATGCTTTGGGAGTTTGTGAGGTAATGAAAGGCGCTATATAATGTGTCGTGTTCTTTTCTTGTCTTAAGTAACACAGTGAGTGACGTAGATTCCAGTTCCTTGATCTCAAACTGGTTTATTGACAGCTAACCATTATATACAATACAGAGCAAACTATGTACAGAATCTTTGTCTGGGGAATTATAGTTGCAGAATGACTGTGGCTCCCTAGTCACATGACTACATCCTGGCACTTAGCTCATTAGCATACTGAGTTCTTAAAGGGTCATCATTCTTGAAGCTATCATACAACATCCCCTTTCTTTCCAAAGGTAAGTTTCATATGCTATAAGTGAAAACATATAAAATTGGATAGCATCAAAATTATTTACACAGGGATAGAGATTATGAACTTTACACATGCAGAAGCTTTAGAGTTGATATTTTGTTTTGGTGGTTTGACAACTCTTCCAGATCGAGTTATAGTATAACCTTCCGGGGATGTGGATTTTACCCTTGACTGTTTTTGGTTTGCAGACATGTTGTCAATATGTTGGTTGTTGCCCTGTTGTTCCCTCATACCCTCATTGTTGGAGTGTGCTCTTTTGAATCTGTTATGCGCAATCAGAGTATTGCACACTTCTCTTAATTGGCTTTGGTTCCTCCTCAGCACTCTCCGTTAGATGTTGTAACCTTGTAGGACCTAGGCTCACTGGATACTTTGGATACCTCTGCGGGTAACCATGTTCTCATTGTGGGGTGTATGACCCTGACCTTTTGTCCTATATATAGCTGAGGTCATACCTCCCCTGCATGTCAGTCATGCACCATCTTCATTCTCCCTTGTTTTTCAATCAGTGTCTCCTGCATCTCAGAGAATTTAGACAGATGATGGCCTGGCAGGATCGTTCGCACTTGTCTGCCAAACATGAACTCTGCTGGTGATGGTAAGCCTATATTCATAGGTGTGGGTCTGTGGTGGAGCATGGCAACACAAAAATCTTGTTTTGCTGTCCTACACTTCAGGATAAGTGATTTAATTGTGCGAAACATTGGCTCAGCAAGGCCAGTAGATCTAGGATGATGTGATGAGGACATCACATGGTTTACACTTCATTTGGCAGACATATCCCTGAAAGGTTTGCCTGTATACTGTGGCCCATTGTTAGAAGTAATTACTTCAGGTGCATCGAATAGACTGAATATGGCACTCAATGTGCCTGCGACGATGCACTTGAGGTATCTTTTACCTTTCTGACAATTGGAAATTTGGTGAAATAATCGTTGACTAAGATAAAGTCGTCTCCATTGACGGAAAATAGATCAGTGGCAATTTTGGACCAAGGGGCTGACGGATTCTCTTGCGGGTTTAGGGGTTACTTACATTGTTGTGGCTGGTGGTTCTGACATGCCTTGCACATCTTTACTAACTTTTCAATGTCGCCATTAATCCCTGGCCAATAAATAGTATCTCGTGCCAGTCATCCCGTTTGCCCTTTGCCCATGGTGAGGTTGTGACATGATGTCCTGTCATAGAGCTTTGGCTGCTAACATTTGTTTATCTTCTTCATGGTTGACTGGTTTAATGGTTTTTTCAGCTTTGGCTGCATGAATGGAGGCTCTGCAGTGTTCGAGGCTATCCGCACTTTTTTTTTTCAGGACGCCTTCCGTAATGGTTCTGACCTCAATCAGCCTGAGAGAGGAATTGGATTTTCCCCGTTTTTCTTTTCTCTCTCTCCTACAAAGCCTTTAAAAAATCAATTTTTTTAAGCACTTCAAAGCATGTTTTAAAACCAGGCTCCCTCGACCATCGACACAATGACTCACCGGATCACAGGAATGTATTTGCAGCCTGTTGTTCAGTGCTCTGTCTCCCACAGCTGGAGGTAGGTTTTTCTGCTTTCCACTGTTTGGGCCAGTATTTCTTTCACTCTTTTCAGGTACTTTTTAAAGTTTCTTCACTGGTTTGCTGTTTCCGCCCATGGTGTTCAAGGTTATGGCTTGTCTTTTCACCACAGCTGCCACCATGTCATGTGTTCTTTGTGTTGTCTTAAGTAATACAATGAGTTATGTGGATTTCAATTCCTTGAAGATCTCAAACAGGTTTATTAACAGCTAACTATTATATACAATATAGAGCTAACTATTTACAGAACCTTTGTCTGGGGAGTTACAGTTGCAGAGTGACTCTGGTTCCTGGTCACATGACTACATCCTGGCACTTAGCTCATTAGCATACTGAGTTCTTAAAGGGATATCACTCTTGAAGCGATCCTGCAACATAATGCAAGCCTTTCTTTATCTTGAAGAGGATTGTAGAGAATATGTGAGAGGCAGCTGGGTATCGTGAGAGGCTGAGGAGGTGCAGGAGCCTGAAGAAAATGAATATAACAGCAGCCAGTTGAAGATCAAAGCAGAAAAGCCAGGGCAACAGGAAGAAAGATAATTTAGAAGAAAAGCACCGGGTCACAGAGGAAAAAAGAAAGGAGGTCAAAAAGCAGCTGCAGCCAGAAGAAAGCAGCACAGAGGAGCAGAGCAAACCAAGACAAGGCAAGTTGGGTAGAGGAGCATCTGGAGTGCGATCAGCACCACTGGTCATTTAAATTCACTTAGCAACTCGAAGTTCTTCAGACCTCTGCCCAGTACCATTTTCAAAATCCAGAAGTAAACATCTTAAATGTGAACAGTCACATTTTAAAAATGCCATTTCTCTGTGCAAATTGACAACTTGCAGATTTGCAATAGGATGCCTGCCAGGCCCTGTGTGTGTGTGTGTGAGTGAGTCTGTGCATGCGTGCATGCGTGTGTGCATGTAAGAGAGAGAATGAATTCGCAAGGAACTCTAAGCTTTATTCACTGATCCTGTACTCCCAGCAGGGAGCCTTGCTGAATGTAATTGCTGATCAGAGAACAGCGTAATAGTCTTACCTGAATCCCACATCCTGTTCAGTGAGGCAGAATTTATCCTTCTATTGAGTTGGCCTCCCTGTATTACTGTGCTTTATGCTTTAAAACTTCAGGTTAAAAACAGTTTAGCTGTACGTGCTTTGTCACCTTCCGATTTGGCATCCCTGTTTATCAAACTCTATCAGCCATGATACAAATAAAATGCTGCAAGCAATATAAAATGTAATAACAAGCAGTGATGAAGACTAAGACCTTTATAACATCAATAAAATTCAGAGTTTAGTTTAGTTTAGAGATACAGCACTGAAACAGGCCCTTCGGCCCACCGAGTCTGTGCCGACCATCAACCACCCATTTATACTAATCCTACACTAATCCCATATTCCTACCACATCCCCACCTGTCCCTATATTTCCCTGCCACCTACCTATACTAGGGGCAATTTATAATGGCCAATTTACCTACCAACCTGCAAGTCTTTTGGCTGTGGGAGGAAACCGGAGCACACGGAGAAAACCCACGCAGACACAGGGACAACTTGCAAACTCCACACAGGCAGTACCCAGAATTGAACCGGGGTCGCTGGAGCTGTGAGGCTGCGGTGCCTTATTTAGTCAAATCTAAACTTGAAGTCAATTAAAACCTACAGGAGACAAATATCTTACATGTTTATCAAAAATATTCAAAACTTTTTTTAAAATTCTGGTTGTGAATGTCATTCGACAATAACTGACAGTATAATTTGATCTGCTAGAAACACTTAATAATCTCACAATACAAGTTTTTCCTTGAAAGGATCATTCCGTTGCCATACCCAACAAAGATTTGCGATGTTTCTTCGGAAGCCAAAACGGTTAAGTCTTCCATTTGTGGTTTGCTTAATCTCATATCTTCATTTAATTACTGCCAATATTAGACATGAGTTCAACATACCTTGTCATATCATTATTATACATTGTAACCTATAAAAGTCAATACTTTGTAATTATGTTACATTTGCAGCACCAGGATGGATTCATGCGAGTGATATTTACTGATATATCCTATCAACTCGACTCTTGTTTGTATGCATTTGCACAGTAATTGCCAACCAAGCAATGTTGCATGAAGTTAAATCTAGTACTTCGGGCGGCACAGTGGTGCAGTGGTTAGCACCGCAGTCACACAGCTCCAGCAACCCAGGTTCGGTTGTGGATACTGTCTGTGTTTGCAAGTTCTCCCTGTGACCGTGTGGGTTTCTGCCGGGTGCTCTGGTTTCCTCCCACAGCCAAAGACTTGCAGGTTGATAGGTAAATTGGCCATTGTAAATTGCCCCTAGTGTAGGTAGGTGATAGGAGAATTAAGGGAAGGTGGGGATTTGGTAGGGAATATAGGATTAATGTAGGATTAGTATAAATGGGTGGTTGATGGTCGGCACAGACTCGGTGGGCTGAAGGGCCTGTTTCAGTGCTGTATCTCTCTATGACTCTATGACTTAACAAGGTCCCAAATGCCCTAATGTCCTAGAACATTATCAGCTCACACTTTCAACAACTTGCAATGCAATATGTTTCCAAGCTGAAAATTGAGGGAAAACGTCCTCTAAAGGAGCGTGCCGAGAGATGGCCTATTCCAACAAATTCTGGGCCATTGTGATCCTAGGTTTGAAGGTCAGCAGTTTGCAAAGCCTGCCATAATATCGCTCCTTAATCAGCTAACTATTCTCTCTCCTGCCTGCATACTCCACAGGAGCTTCCACTTTGAACCATTGGTAACTTTTAAACTTTCACTGTAGTCAGGAGTTTCTTTTGTAGATTGAAAGGTGGATAAATTTGGAAATTAAATGCTGAATTTTCCTTCTTGGGTCCATTTTCATGGGTCAGAGGCCATTAAGGATGCAGAACCACTGCTGAAGCACCAGAAGAATGAAATGTAAAAATAGTATTACTGTTCTCAGTAGGTGTTTTTTAAAGTAATGAAAGATGTACATTAGGTAAAAAAAAAAATCTAATTTAGACAAGGAGCTTAGGACTAGAGGACGAAAATGTAACATTTGCAAGCCTCAACTAAGGTTAGAGATTAGAAAGAATGTTCCTCATACAGGATAATGGACATGTAGAATATACTCTAACAATAGGTCATATGTGTTTAACTGGACCTTTGAATCAGAACTGGTTGTTACCTGTTGAGAAAGTAGACTGAGGGTTTTAAAGATATTAAGGATTTTTTTTTTCATTAGGAATGTAGGAGAAGGAGCTGGCTGGGGAGGAATCTGTAATAGATGGAGTGGGCTTGATATTTGGTTAAATATTTGTACAGTTGTATTTATACGGGATATCATTGGTACTATATGACCAGTGATATATAATCATTGTACACATTAATTTGGCATGTGCAGCTTCAGTAGTTAATCTATGTGAATACAATTATTACAGTGTATGCTGCATATAAATTGACATTATCACTTGAACATCAATTAAATGAAATTAGGTCAATTTAGAAGAATTTAGAGACTGACCATGTAATTAATGTGAGCATCTTTTATGAAGCAGATGCTAATGTTTGCACAATCAACAGCTTCTGTGTGGTATGACTGATGTCATTTACATTTCCTGCACTACTTCAGTGTAAAGTATCGAATATTCATAGAATCATAAAATCTTACAGCACAGATGGAGACCATTTGGTCCATTATGTCTGTGCTGGCTTCTTGAACGAGTCATAGAGTCATAGAATGGATACAGTACAGAAGGAGACCATTCGGCCTGTCGTGTCTGTGCTGGATCTCTGAAGGAGAAATTCACTTAGTCAGTCACTCCCCTGCCTCCTCCCCATAGCCCTGCACATTTGTCCTTTTCAGATAATAATCCAATTCCCTCTTGAATGCCTCGATTGAATCTGCCTCCACCACACTTTCAGGCAGTGCATTCCAGATCCTAACCTCTCACTGTGTGAAAAAGTTTTACCTCATGTTGCCATTGCTTCTTTTGCTGATTACCTTAAATCTGTGCTCTTTGATTCTCGATTCTTCCATCCAATGGGAACAGTTTCTCCCTATCTACTCTGTCCAGACCCCTCATGATTTTGAATACCTCCATCAAATCTTTCAGCATTCTCTTCTCCAAGGAAAACAGTCCCAACTTCTCAAATCTATCTATAACTGAAGTTGCTCAGTCCTGGAACCATTCTTGTATACCTTTTCTGTACCGTCTCTAATGCCTTCACATCCTTCCTAAAGTGTGGTGCCTGGAACTGGATGCAATACTCTATCCAATTAATCCCACTACCTCCCCATAGCCCTGCAAGTTTTTCCTTTTCAAGTATATATCCAATTCTTTTTTGAAAGTTACTGTTGGATCTGCCTCCACCACCCTTTCAGGTAGTGTGTTCCAGACATTAAAAACTTTCTGCATAAAGACACAACTCCTTATCTTCCCTTTGGTTCTTGATAGATATTGATTCATCGTTGGTTCAGTTCCACAGACATGCATAACTCTCTGACACCTCCCCCAAATGGCTATTATTCATGTGTGAGTATTGGCAGTGTGTGTTGTATGATCTTGTCAATTATTCTGATTTATTTATTTATTTAGAGATACAGCACTGAAACAGGCCCTTCGGCCCACTGAGTCTGTGCCGACCAACAACCACCTATTTATATTAACCCTACAGTAATCCCATATTCCCTACCACCTACCTACACGAGGGGTAATTTACAATGGCCAATTTACCTATCACCTGCAAGTCTTAGGCTGTGGGAGGAAACCGCAGCACCCGGCGGAAACCCACGCGGTCACAGAGAGAACTTGCAAACTCCGCACAGGCAGTACCCAGAATCGAACCCGGGTCCCTGGAGCTGTGAGGCTGCGGTGCTAACCACTGCGCCACTGTGCTGCCCTATTAATACTGAATGAAGAAAATAGACTCTGGGTCAAAGTAACAGGAGTTTATTTACATGGATCTTCTTACTGGGGTATCACCATGAACACTGAACACTGAGGTACAGACTTGTGACATCACAGCCTGTGATGATACTTAATGTCTATGTACATAATCTACCCAGCAACAGCTTATGTACATAATATTACATCTTCCCCCAAGTCTTTGACTTCATTCATCAGGTCTGTAATTCTGTGGGGTTCTCACGACTCTGCCAAAGCGTGCTCTTCTTTCGCTTGTTTGGGGTATTGAGTCTTTCAGTTCTTCTTCCTCATTTTCCTGTGTGTGAGTGGAACTATTGGATGACTCACGTCTTCACTGTCATCTGGGTTATCTGCTGTTGGTTGTGTCACCATTTCATCAGCTCTCTCTGGTAGCTGATTCTCTTGATTTTTCATCAATTCTTTATTCGAATGTGCCAGTACCAAAGATCATCTATTTCTCCTTATCCATCCTGGTCTTTCTGGGCTATGTATGACAGAGGATGTGGAGATTTCTCTGTCACTGCCCCATATCGACCCTGGTCTTTAATCCAAACCAAATCTCCAGGTTGTAGGTCTGTTGGTTCTTTGCTCTGTAACGCCTATCATGATTCTCCATTTTAGTTTAACTTTCTTTCTCTTCTCTCTCCCTCTACCTTTCCCGGTCCTCAGCATTAACTCGTGGCTGAAGGGTGCTTGGGAGTGTGGGTAGTTCTGTCCTCAACCCCCTACCCATTAGCAACTCACATGCAACCAGCCCTTTCTGGAGTGGTGTTGATGGGTAATTTAACAGCACCAGCTGAAAATCCTCATTCTTTTTCAGTAGCATTTTCATGGTTCGAACACCTCTCTCTGCTTCTCCATCGCCCTGGAGAGTCCCTTGGTGAACTCATGGCTTCATTGCTCATAATACTTTCTCAGGATTGGCTTATTCTGCATATATTGTGGCCAACCTTCTCAGCAGAGCTGTCTTACTTTTTCGCAGACTTCATCCTCTTTCTGTAGGTTTCTAATTTGGCACAACCTTAGAGCAGTTTCTGGCAAATCTTTGGTTATTGTTAAAGCAAAGAGTTCCACATCCTCTAAGAATGAGTTAGCTCCCAGTTCAGGTAGATCACTTGAGGCCCTTAATAATGCGTTAGCTGTAATGTGATGCTTCCCTGGACTATATTCAGTTGTGTTTTGTGGTCAAAATCTCTGTACTCTTAGTAATTTTGCTAACTCCTTGGAATTAAGTAACAATAGGAATGGCTTGTAGTCAGTTTCGATCTTGAACTTGAGGCCCAGTACGTAGTCTGACAGTTTTTCTCACGCCCATGTTGCTGCTAATGCTTCCTTTTCAATCACTGCGTACCTTCGTTCTATCTCTGACAGCGAACGAGAGGAAAAGTACACAGGCCTGCATCGCACATCGTTTTGAAGCTGGAACAGAACTGCACCTAATTCTGTCAATGATGCATCTGTTGCAATAATGGTCTGTAATTCCGAATAAAATGTGCCAAATCCTCTGGTAAAGTCAACATTTCTTTGGCCGTCTCCCCAGCACCAGGCTTTTCAGTTCTTTAGCAGTTGTCATAGAAGCTCGTTAATAGTTGCTAGATTTGTTAAAAATTTCCCGACTTGGTTAACCATACCCATGAATCGCTGTAGGTCTGTTATATTCCTTAGGAAATCTTTTATTGCCTTTGTCTTCTGTGGATCTATCATAACTCCAGATCCATCAATTATGTGGCCAAGGAACCTCACCGTCGACCATGAGTATACATATTTGTCATTCATAGTGAACCCTGCCGCTTTTAATCTGTGTAATTCCGCTCTTACCCTTGTGTCATGCTCTTCTTGGTTTGCTCCATGAATCAGAACATCATCCATGTAGCAGATGATTCCCTCCAAGCCTTCTAGGATTTTTGACATCATCCACTGGAATATCTCTAGTGCTGTTGCAATACCGAATGGCAATCTGTTGAAACAGAATCTGTTGGAGGGTGTGATAAAAGTGGTTAACAATGTAGATTCCTCATCCAAAGGTGACTGTCAGAATCCGCTATTTGTGTCCAACTTTGTGAATATACAGCTTTTCCACAATTTTGCAAGGCTGTGGTCAACTGACGGCATTGGATGGGTTTCTTTCTCGACCGCTTTATTGAGTTGGGTAAGATCCAATAGCCCCATTTTGTTTCTTTACTGGGACCATCCCAAAGCACCACCTAGTGGGTTTTGTCACTGCTGAGATAACTCCTTGGTTTAGCATGGCATCAATTTCCTCCTTCGCCTTTTCTAGGAGTGGGTGTGGGACCTTCCTCGTTGTGAATAAACATACCGGTTCTATCTCTTTACTGAGGGTAATATGGTACTCTGGTTTCATTTTCGTAAACCCCCAAAGAGCTCTAAAATCACTGAGCTGCCTCTCCTATCCCTTCACCTTTTCCACCCGTCATAACAGTTTAAAGGCTAGGTACGCTTTTTGGTTCCTAATGATATATAGGGTTTTGTTGTTTCGGTATATTAAGGTTGTCTGTGTTTCTCCCAGAACCTTCAACTGAATTCCTCCTGGCCCATATAATTTTTTGTGGGTATTATTTCCTCAGCCAAGGTGTTTGATCAGATAGGATAGAAACTGCTGCTGCTGTATTGGATTTAAAAGTAGTTTATTTCTTCCCAATAGAAGTTCTGCTTCCCAGCAATCTTCATTTTTTCCCCTGTACTTCTCCTAGGAAGGGAATATTAATTGTTTGACTCTTTATTTCCTGTACTTTTTTTTTCATTTTGCAGCGTTTGTTTTCTGCTACAACAGACCTGCTGAAAGTGCCCGCTTTCTCTAGCATCAGAAACATTCAGCTTCCCAGGTTGGATAATTTTCCAGCCGTGTGCTCCCGGCCACACCTACTGCAAATTCAGTGTTGCTGCCTGTAGTTGCCTTTACTGCCTCTCAGGCTTTCTGGCACCATTATGCTCTGCCTTCTGAATGGACCCGACTAATTCCGGAATTTCTGAGGCTGAAGTCCCCCAATCCCCCCAAACTAGCAGTCCATTACGCTTTCGTACTTCTGCTTGCCTGCTCAATAAAATGACTTTTTTCAAAGTCAAATCCTCTTTCGACTGAAACTAATCTGACAGCCCTTTGTCTATAACCCTGATTACTAATCTGTACTGAATCAGTTCCTCTCGGAGACTCCCGCAGTCACTATCCTCCGCTACTTTATACAGGTCATTAATAAACAAATTCATACTTTCACCGACTTTTTGAATGCGCCTGTTGAACTTGGCTTCTTTAGTTTTAGTGATACAGCACTGAAACAGGCCCTTCAGCCCACCGAGTCTGTGCCGACCAACAACCACCCATTTATACTAATCCTATAATAATTCCATATTCCTACCTCATCCCCACCTGTCCCTATATTTCCCTACCACCTACCTATGCTAGGGGCAATTTACAATGGCCAATTTACCTATCAACCTGCAAGTCTTTGGCATGTGGGAGGAAACCGGAGCACCCGGAGGAAACCCACGCGGTCACAGGGAGAACTTGCAAACTCCACACAGGCAGTACCCAGAATTGAACCCAGGTCGCTGGAGCTGTGAGGCTGCGGTGCTAACCACTGCGCCACTGTGCTCCACAATTACATTTTTCCTGATTTGAAAGTAACCTAATGCTTCAATCACCTCACTGTATGGGGTTTCTTTTTCATCAATCACCAGGGTAGTGAGAATGTCATCTGCATTGTCTCCCATGGCATAAAGCAAAACATTGACCTGTTCTTTGTCCGATCGTGCTGTTAAACCTGACACAGAATGGTACCTGTCGAATCTTCGAATCCATCTCGGGCATGCTTCAGCCTGGTTGGACCTCACCGCTCGCTCGAAGCTTTCTGTTAATGGAATCAATTTTTCGATGTTTCTTCGAAGTCTTTGATCTCTTCTGCTTTCTTCTACTGGGAAAGTTGTTTTTACTGCTGTCACCATGTACTATTTGTCAATATGCTATTACTATTAAATGGGGAAAGTATACTCTGGGTCAAAGTAACAGGAGTTTATTTATAGGGGCCTTCTTACTAGGGTATCAACATGAACACTGAGTAGCAAGAGGTACAGACTTATGGCATCACATCCTGTAATGATGCTTAAGGTCTATATACATAATCTGCCCAGCAACAGCTTATGTACATAATACTGCATGTGCCTCAGTGGTAGCATGCTTACTTCTTAGTTAGAAGGTTGTAAGTTCAAATCCCACTCCAGTGATTTAGCCATAAAATTGCTGCTGCAATGCAGTGCTGAGGGATGTCCTACAGTGTTGGAGGTGCTGTCTTTCAAATGAGATGATAAACTGATGTCATGTCTGCCCTCACAACTGAATGTAAAAGAACCCCAGCACTGTTTTGAAGATATTTAGTAGAACCAATAGTTAGCTCTCAACCAACGTCACTAAAACAGATTATCTGGTCATTATCACATTGCTTTTTGTAGGAGTTTGCTTTGTGTAAATTGTCTGCTGTGTTTCCTACATTACAACAGCGGCTACATTTCATGGAATTTAAAGCACTTTGGAATGTTCTGGTCTTTCTTCCATTGTTTCAATCTGACCTTAAGGAGACATCACAGACAAGCCTGATTCTGTCCTCGATAAACACCCGCACACACAGACATGAAGCAGGAGTCTCTAAACAATAGTCATGAGTGGGAGTTCTGGCTGACCTTCCTCTCCCTGACCTAGGGACCTATAGCTGAGCCCAGCTATAGTACTCTACTATAAAAGCAAAATACTTCAGATTCTGGAAATCAGAAATAAAAACAGAAAAAGCAGGAAATACTGAGCAGGTCAGGCAGTCTACAAGGAGACCGAAACAAAGTTAACATTTCAGGTCGATGACTTCTCACTAGAATTGGAAAGGTCAGAGATGTAACAGGTTTTAAGCAAGTACAGAGGCAGGGAAAGGAGGGAGGGAAGGAATTAACAAAAGGCAAGGCCTGTGATAGTTTGGAAGGCCAGGAGAGATGAAATGACAAAAGGGATGATGTTGCAAGGCAAAAGCAGATGATAATGGGATAAGAAAAGAAGCAAAATGCTGAGCATTTCCAATGTTTTAGTGTTTTTGTATTGGAGTACTGTACTGGTACCCTAACAGGGGACGGCTAACTTACAATAGACCGGAGTTTGAACCCAAGATCTTCCTGGCCTATGTGGTTCAGCTGCTTACTGGTTAAATCTAAGGAGTCATTGAAGGAGTTTCAAAAACACAACTTTTTAGTTATTTGTTCATAAGAACATAAGAATTAGGAGCAAGAGTAGGCCAAACGGCCCCTTAAGCCTGCTCCACCATTCAATAAGTTCATTGCTGATCTGATCTTGGTCTCAACTCTACTTTCCTGCCTGTCCCCAACAACACTTGACTCCGCTATAATTCAAAAATCTTTCTATCTCTGGGACGGTAATTAGCCGGGTTGGATTTGACCTGCTTTTTGTGTATAGGACATACCTGGGCAATTTTCCACATTGTCGGGTAGATCCCAGTGTTGTAGATGTACTGGAACAGCTTAGCTAGTTCTAGAGCACAGGTCTTCAGTACTATTGATGGAGTATTGTCAGAGCCCATAGCTTTTGTAGTATCCAGGGCTTTCAGTCGTTTCTTGATATCACGCAGAGTGAATTGAATTGGCTGAAGACTGGCATCTGTGATGCTGGGGACTTCAGGAGGAGACCGAGATGGATCATCAACTCGGCACTTCTGGCTGAAGATTGTTGCAAATGCTTCAGCCTTATCTTTCGCACTGATGTGCTGGGCTCTCCCATTATTGAGGATGGGGATATTTGTGGAGCCACCTCCTCCAGTTAGTTGCTTAATTGTCCACCACCATTCATGACTGGATGTGGGAGGACTGCAGAGCTTGGATCTGATCCGTTGGTTATGGGATCGCTTAGCCCTGTCTATCGCATGCTACTTCTGCTGTTTGGCATGCAAGTAGTCCTGGGTTGTAGCTTCACCAGGTTGACACCTCATTTTGAGGTATGCCTCTTGCACTCTTCATTGATCCAGGGTTGCTCCCCCGGATTGATGGTAATGGTAGAGTGGGGGATATGCTGGGCCATAAGGTTACAGATTGTGGTTGAGTACAATTCTGCTGCTGCTGATCACTCACAATGCCATTTTATTTAACATTTACATTTTACTTAAGGGTTAAGAAAGAAAGACTTGCATTTATATAGTGCCCTTCACAACCAAAAGGACACTCCAAAGCACTTTATACCCAATGTATTTTTGAAGTGTATCCACTGTTGTAGCATTGTTGTAAACTGCATAAGGGTTAAGCAAGAAGTATTACAATAAAAAGCAGAAAGGAAGACTGGCATTTCATGACCACCAGATGTCTCAAAATGTTTTACAGCCAGTGAAATACTATTTTGAAGTGTAGTCACTGTTGTAATGTAGGGAATGCAGTAAGAAATTTGTGCACAGCAAACTCCCACAAACAGCAATGTGATCATGACCAGATAATCTGTTTGCGCAATGTTGATTAAGGGATAAATACTGGCTTGGACACTGGGGATAACTCCCCTGCTCTTCATCAAAATAGTGCCTTGGGATCATTTACTTCCACCTGAGAGAGCAGATAGGGCCTCAGTTTAACTTACCAGCTGAAAAACAGCACTGCTGACAGTGTAGCATACTCCCAACACTGCACTCATATGTCAGCTTTGAATTTTGAGCTCAAGGCCTGGAGTGGGACTTGAACCCACAACCTTCTATCTCAGCAGGGAGAATGCTGGCAACTGAGCCATGGATGATACATAATGTGTACAATCTCTCTCAAGTTTAGCTCCCATTGTATAGCTCAACCTCTAATCCCTTTAATGACACCATTCCTTTTATAATCACTCCCATGCACTCATCAATCAGGATGAAGTGTCAAATATTCAGTTTGTTTTTTATGTACCAGATATAAGGCATATATTAACTACATTTCGTGACTGTCTCAGAAACCAGAATAGAAGGCCAGATACAGAAGGATCAAACAAAAGTTACTCTAACATTATTCAGCTTGTGACAACAGTTTATTAACCTGCTACTCCATTTTCTTTAGTCATAATTGACTGTCTTTTTTTCTGGGACTGAAATGAACAACATAATAAAAGTTATAAATGGCTGGATTTGTCACTAGACTCTGGCCTAGAAATTAGGTCACGTAACATGCATTTTTTCAGGCACAATGTGACCTCCTGCAGCCCCAAAATGGCAGGCAGAAAATGTGCACCCATCATATTGGCTAGGATAATATTAAAATTCAGACATCATTGGGTTTAATCAGTAAAAACAGTTTGAAAAAGAAGTATGAAAGAGTGAAGAAGAAAGAGCATTTCTATTACTTGAACTGTGTAGAAAGTACAACATGGAAACACATTGTTTGGCATAACCAGCTGTTTATCACAGCTCTCAGAAATGCCCAAAGCCTTCACTTACAATGAATTAATAGAAGTCTTCAAAATGATGAGGGGCTTTGATTTGAGTAGAGAGAGAGAAAATGTTTCCACTGGCACGAAAGTGAGTCATCAGAGATCACAGACTTAAGATAATTGTCAAAAGAACCAGAGGGGAGATGTGGAGAATTTTTTATAATGCGGTGAATTATTGTGATCTGTAATGTGTTGTGAGATGACCTTAAGAAGAGAGTACCTTAAAGACAGGCCACCTTAAGAGCTGCAAATGAAAATGGCCAGAGTAAGTGATGCCATGTCACACATGACCAGGGAGTTGTGGATGGAACCTGACAGAGTAAGAGATATTTGAATCTAGCATGTGCACTTACTATTTGTATATATATTTGCCAGTTCAGTTATAATAAAACCCATAATTATTTTGGATATTATTTGTAGTTCTGTGGGCCTTACAAAAGATCACGCACCAAGGGGCAAGTAATACTATATGGCAGCAGCATCAGAATCTATTATTTCTTCTGAAGACAACCAAACATCCAATGGTGGCCATTTTATATTTTTTCCCGAAAGAATACATTACGTGAGAGAACAAGGGTCATCAAGATGCCTACCTCAGCATGAAGATCCAGCAGGAGAGCAACCAGCAAGCAGCCCCACAACACTGCAGCGAGCCAGGACACAGACAGGGCCCTGGGAGGTTGGAACTCTGTGAGTACAGCAGGTAATTTGCCAGGGAATCAGAGCTTTCACCTATTTGACAGTGGGTTTAAAATTTTTAAAAGCTGTAGCTGAAGCCATTACTTCTCTAGATTTCCTTTTTTCTTGTTTCATGGGCAGTGCCTAAGCCCAAAAGAGTGGAATGAACTTGACAGCACCACAGGAGGTCCAGCATGAAGTACAAGACAGGCTGTGGCAGCTGCCAGTGCTGCAAGCCCCAGCCTTCTTTTAAAAAAAAACTGTTTAAAAAAAAAAGCAGTTCACAGTTCTAAAAATAGAACAGCTGTGTCAACAAAGAACTTGTCTGCGCAAACAACAAAAGTTATAGTCTATCACTCTTAAAAGGGGCAGGTTTAAAAAAAGTCTGATAAAGGAAACAACCTGTAAAAGTCATATCTTTATGAAAAGGCAGGATAATTAAGACAATGGCTTTTTGATATCCAGTAATGGACTGGAATGTGTTGGAAATGGCGTCTGCATTTAAACTATTCTGACAACAAATAGAGCTGTGTTTCTTAAAATGCGTGAACCAGAAAAACAAACTATCAAAATTAAGATTGCACTGGGCAATCAGGGTCTGAATTGGTTCAATAACTCAGGACTGTCAGATGAGGATCTGAAGGACCCTAGCAGGATCTGGATAGGCCTGGAGCAGCAACTGAAGGTAAAGCTAAATTTCCAAGTACATACGTCTGAGCTTATGGCCTACCAGCAAAGGCAAGATGAGTCCATTGACTATATTTTTGCAAGGTGCCAAGACAAAGATCAATACTGTGACTTCACAGCTATTGCATTGTCAGAACGGGTTAAGAGGCTAGTAATTGCATCTGGAGCACACCATAGATGCACTACTTAATGATGGAAGGAAATTTTAAGCCATCATGGCTGGGCACTAACAGTTACAAGCGTTGGGGGTGGCTGCGACAATCGGTATGGTAACCAAGGCTCAGAAGTCTGTTAATTCTTGTGACAAATGTGGCCTGACTTAACCAATTCGCAGTTGACCGGCATTCCACTACCTGTGCAAAGCTTGTGGTGTGCACAGACATTGGGCAAGGCAGTGCAGAAGGCCGAGCTCAGACACCAGAAAGTTGGCAGATCACAGGCGGAATGAATATCTGCAAGAAAGGATGGCAAATGCAACAAGAGGTCTGCCAACACACAACAGAAGCCCAAGTAGGTACATCAGGTCATCAGAGAAACAGATTACCAGGAGGACACTCAGACTGCACTCATATGAGCAACAAGCAAGCATTCCACATAGTCAATGTGGATCAGCATGTCGATGCTACTATGCAATCTGAGGCATATGCCATAATTGGAATGATATGTACATAGACGAGTGATAAGTATAAGCTTAGAGCAAAAATCGACATTGGAGCAAGTGGAAATATTTTGCACATCTAAAAACTGAAGGACATGTAATCAAAGAAATGGAAATCTATGGTGCAACCCACCACAGTTAGGCTGACTGCCTATAATGGATCTCCAATCAAGTGCATTGGAATGATAACCTTGCAATGCAGCAATGGGAGCTCTGAATGGCTACCACAAATCTTTTATATTGTAAACATGACTGGACAAGCTGTCGCAGGACTTCCAGTATTCCAAGATTTATGAATTGTCACAATATATGAGGTCAGCACCACACTGGAAGGTATGGAAGGTTGCAACACAGAGTACATTGAGTCGGATAGAGTCATAGAGTCGTACAGCATAGAAACAGGCCCTTCTGCCCACCGCGTCCATGCCGAGACCTGAAACTACTTTATCAGACAGGTTTGATGCAATTGGCGATTTCAATGGTGATGCCATATTACACGTGATGGAGGATGCAGTTCCTACTATGGACGTGCCAAAGAAGTGCAGCACCACATTCAAGAGAAACTTAAAGTAGAGCTGGATGATGTGGAGCGCATTGCAGTCATCCACCAAGTGTACCAGCATTCTGATTGGTGCATCTCCATTACCTGCATGCTGAGGAAAGATGGCAATCTCAGGATTTGCTTAGACCCATGATGACTGAATTTAGCCCTCAAGAGGTCCCGACCCTGGAGGAACAGAATCCTATGTTTACTGGTGCTAAGTATTTTTCAAAGCTCGACGCGAAGCATGGCTACTAGTCTGTCCGCTTAGCCAAAGAAGTCCCAGCTACTCATAACTTTTAGAACGCCATTCGGGAGATACTGTTTCAGATGGTTACCATTTGGTCTGTGCAGCAGCCAGGACATTTCCAACAATACATGGACAGGATAACGGACAATGTCCTGGGCTGTATCTGTATAGCTGACAATATTGCAGTGATGGGGTGGACCAACGCAGAGCATGACTGAAATTAGTATTTGCTTATGCTGGCTGCTCGTCATGAAAGCCTTGTGTTAAATAGCAAGAACTGCCAGGTCAACATTGGGCACATCAGCTTCTTCAGTCGATATATCCTGTCACAGGAATACGCCCAGAACCCAGATAAGATCAAAGATGTCAGAGCCTTGCCAACTCCTCGGCACTGGGAAGACCCACAATGGTGCCTGGGGCTGTTCAATCGTTTGGCCCCGCACATCCCTAATTTCACTGAGTGAGCAGCACCGCTTGGGGAGCTGTTGTGTCAAGATACCCCTTACTTGTGGCAGAAGGACCACCAGCAGGTGTTTGAGTCCTTTAAAGTGAGCTCTGTCAAGTCAAGACAGCGTGCTACAGTGTAACGACCTGACCAAAGAGACCACACTCAAGGTCAATGTGCTGCACAAGGGATTTGGCATCTGCATCATGTAGGAAGGGAAGCCAGTTGCTTTTGCAACGAAGAGTTTGTCACAAATCCAATTCCATCGCGTCAAGTTCCATAAGTACAGTGACGAGCAGCTCTACCTCGGCACCATCTCTCTGAAACTCTTCAATGTCTCTAATTTTCAGATCTTTTGTCCAAAATCCAGTAATGGATGAGCATAAATTTCCACCTGCTAAATATTGGGAAGACCAAAGTCATTGGCCGGAATTTTATGCCCCCCCCCCCCACAAGAGTGGGAAGATGGTGGGAGTGGGGAGGGCACAAAATGGAGCTGCAGGCTTGGGGGGCCCTTCCCAACCTACTCCCGCCTCCGCTACCATTTTACGCAGGGTGGCGACAACAAAAAACAGCCTGCCCGTCCCAGGCCAATCCAGGCCCTGAAGTAGCCACTTAAAGGCCTCCACCCGCCGCCACAAGGATTTTACCAATGGCCGGTCAGGCAGCCCAGGCCCGAGAGAAGCTGCCTGACAGAAGCAGGCGACACTCTGAAGGCCTGGGGAGGGCCTCCATGATCAGGCAGCCTGTGCCCAATGGAGGGCTGCCCCCATTGTCCCAACCACTCCCAACACCCAACATGCCCCCCCCAATCGACCAGCCTTGCCTCAGCGGGGCCTGACCAATCACCCCCTGTGAGGCACCAAAAACTTACCTTAGTTCTGGGGCTGCCCGATACCTCCTTTGTGATAGTTGGGCTGCAGTCCCAGCAGTGGCCACTGCTCCCAGTGGCGCTGCTGGGACAGAGAGCTACTGGCCCTCTGATTGGCCAGCAGCTCCATTAGGCGGGACGTCCTGCCTCAATGAGGTGGAAGTCCCACTGCAGACCAATTAAAGGCTTGGGGACTGCAAAATGTGGATCAGATCCCCAGGCCAGGCGGAGGCGGGGTCCCACTGAATTTTCATAGAGTCATAGAGTTATGCAGCATAGAAACAGGCCCTGCGGCACATCGTCTCTGTGCCAGCCATCAAGCACCTATCTATTCTAATCCCATTTTCCAGCACTTGGCCCATAGACTTGTATGCTATGGCGTTTCAAGTGCACATCTAAATACTTATTAAATGTTGTGAGGGCTCCTGCCTCTACCACCCCTTCAAATAGTGTGTTCCAGATTCCAACCACCCTCAAGGTGAAAAGATTTTTCCTCAAATTCGCTCTAAACTGCCTGTCCCTTACCTTAAATCTGTGCCCCCTGGTTATTGACCCCTCCGCTAAGGGAAACAGTTTCTCCCTATCTATCCTATCAATGCCCCTCATAATTTTGTATACCTCAATCAGGTCCCCCCTCAGCCTTCTCTGCTCTAAGGAAAACAACCCTTGCCTATCCAATCTCTCTTCATAGCTGAAATGCTCCAGCCCAGGCAACATCCTGGTGAATCTCCTCTGCACCCTCTCCAGTGCAATCACATCCTTCCTATAGTGTGGTGACGAGAACTGTACACAGTACTCCAGCTGTGGCATAAGTAACGTATTATACAGCTCCATCATAACCTCCCTGCTCTTATATTCTATGCCTCGGCTTATAAAGGCAAGTATCCCATATGCCTTCCTAACCACCTTATCTACCTGTGCTGCTACCTTCAGTGATCTATGGACAAGTACACCAAGGTCCCTCTGACCCTCTGTACTTCCTAGCGTCCTACCATCCATTGAATATTCCTTGCCTTGTTAATCTTTCCAAAATGCATCACCTCGCACTTCTCAGGATTAAATTCCATTTGCCACTGCTCCGCCCATCTTACCAACCCATCTATATCGTCCTGTAATATAAGGCTTTCCTCCTCACTATTTACGACACCACCGATTTTCGTGTCATCTGCGAACTTACTGATCATACCTCCTATATTCACGTTTAAATCATTAATGTAAGTTGGTGGATGGCTCCCGTCAGCCAAGGGTAAAATTCCGACCATTGTCTTCAGTCCCCATTACAAACTCTGTTCCCTGGCCACCAACTCCATCTCTCTCCCTGGCAGCTGTCTGATGCAACCTTGGTGCAATATTTTACCTCGACATGAGCCTCCAACTACGTATCACCAAGATTGCCTGCTTCCACCTCTGGAACATTGCCCAACTTTGCCCCTGCCTCAGCTCATCTGCTGCTGAAACTCTCATTCATGCTATCTTACCTCTAGGCTTGAATATTCTAATGTCTGCCTGACCGACCTCCCATCTTCCACCTGCCATGAACTCAAAGTCATCCTAAACTCTGCTGCCCATGTCCTAACTAGCACCAAGTCCCTTTCACCCATTACCCCTTTGCTTGCTGACCAACATTGGCCCCTGGTCTTGCAACGCTTCAATGCTAAAATGTTCAGTCTTGTTTTCAAATCCCTCCACGGGCTTGGCCATCCCTATCTCTGGAACCTTCTCCAGCCTTACATTCATCTGACATCTGTACGTTTTTCCAATTCTGGCCTCTTGTGCATCCCTTATCTTAATCACTATTTTGGTCACCTGTTCTAATATCTCCTTTTGTGTGTCAGTGTTAAATTTTGTTTGATAACATTGCTGTGAAGCAACTTGAGATGCTTTACTATGCAAGTTATTGTTGTCATTGTTGGGCATCCCTGATTTCCTTCACATCTCTGTTGATGTATTCAGCTGCCTAAGGCTCAAACTCTGGAATTCCTTCTTTAAGCCTCACCGTCCAGCTCTCCTCCTTTAAGATGCTACTTAAAACCTAATTCTTTGAGCAAGCATTTGGTCGCCTGTTCTAATATGTGTCTCAATGTCAAACTTAGCCTGATAACATTCCTGCAAAGTGCCTTGGGATGTTTTATTATGTTAAACCACTGTATAAATGCCAAATTATTCCTGTTGTTGACCCTAAATTAGAATGATTAGTAGTAAGGGGTACCCCTACCCTTCAACATTTAACAAGATTCAAACAATAGCTACAGATCTGCAATTTTGCTAAAAACATTGACAATCAATGCAGTCTGTTGCACTGGTATAAACATTTTGAGTAAAAATATGAATTCATGTCAGCTTAGCTCTTGATGTTAAACATTGATTCACCTCAAATAACACCAATACTCCATCAGATACATTGTCAAATGCTGTTACATCTCTGTCAAAAGAGGAAAAATCCTTTTGTCTTTCTCGCTGACAGCTCATGGCATGGTTCCATTGAGAGACACAGATTGTACAGCCACAAGCCTCAGGTAACCACTCGGTTTCTGCCTGCCATGTGATCGTTCTCATGCTCCAACATCTGCTTCTTGCTCATAATGTTCATAAAACATTCTTTCACTATGACTCAAACTGCAGTATAGACAAATAAATAGTACAAGCATCACCACATACTATCAACATGGCCTGAATGGCTCCTGTAACAGTAGATATTATGATATAGGTGCACTGAGGATTGTAGAATGCACTAACTCTCTTTTCATGAACACTATGGTGCTACTATTCCTTGAGAAGGATATTGTGTGCCAGTGAAAACAGAAAATAAACAATATCACATTTGTCATGTCATTTGCTGATTTGTAGCATCTTGTGGAGGAAGTTTAAAATTCTGCTGTCCTAGCAAAGACCCGCAAAACATTTACGGTAAAATTAGTATCTTTATTGCAGCAGTACTTCTTCAAATTCCCTATCCATTTCCATTTCATCCTTCCCACACAATCCCTATCATGCAAGACCCATCCCATTCCTTTCACCCATCTCATATCATCCCCATTTCATCCCCCTTCCCACCCCTTCATCCTATGCCATCCCCATCCCCCATTCCATCCCTCCTATGCTATCCTATTCCCATCCCCTATTACACACTTCCCAGGCCCCCTCCAATACCATTACCCCCCCTCCCTTCCATGTCACCCCCTCATACCCTCCCTCTCATGGCATCCCCCCTCCACCCTCCTGCCCATGCCATCTACCCCCTCCCTCCCATAAAGTCATCTACCTCCCTCCCTCCCATTCTGTACCCCCACCTCCCATGCCATTCCCACCTCCCCCTCTCATGTCATTTTCCATACCCACGTGCAATCCCTGCCCCCCCCACCATGCTGTGTCATGCCCTCCCCTCTTCCCACGCCATCTTCCCCCTCTCCCCCACCATTCCCCCATCCCCTGCTGTCTCCCCACCATGCAGTCCCCACCCTCCCCCACCATCTCCTCCCTCTACCCTCCCATGCCATCTCCCCCAGAGCCTTTCCCCCCTCCCATACCATCTCCTCCCCCCATATCATCTCTTTCCACCTCCCCCCCCCCATGCCATCTCCCAGTCTCCCGCCTTCCCCCATTCTGTCTCCTTTCTCGTCCCCACGCTCCCATGCTGTTTCCCTGCCTCCCCAATTGTCGTCAAGTGCCTAGGAACCAAGGTTAGGAGTGGCAAGAGCTGTGGACCAGTAACCAAGGCACATGCACCAGGCTCTGCCCACCAATACAACCCACTGACCAATCAGAAAATATGGCCAGACAAAAACTGTATTATTGTATAAGATAATGCTGCAGAATGAACCCAACTGTTTATAGAAAGTGTGTTCCAATGGTTCTTCACTTGAGAGAACACAAAACCCACAATTCAGTTTGCACCTTTATGATTTGTGGCTGAAAAGTCTTTCATAGTCAAGAAACAGCAACACTGCTGAATATAGTGAGTGATCTTTTTTTTCTAAACCTCTTGATAACTGAAAGTGCCCATCCTCTAACAGTGACAGCTGAAATCATATCACAAATGCTCAGGCATTAATTCATTACCAAATGTATATCAGTAGTTTTTATTTGTAACCATCTGCAGCACCATAAACTGATGTCTGCCGAATGCATATCTGTATTTGTCATAAATTGGTTCAGGCAGACTGCTATAGTGCACGCTTTGCGCTGCTTAAATCACAGCTGGTCTTTTCAGAGTCTGTCCATGAGCTGGTGTTTATCGAGCAAATATGTCAGGCAACACAGGACAGCTGCTTTGCTCCATGAGAATCCCTCTCGTTCCATTTTTCACGGCTTGCGAGTACTTTACAGTAAATTGGGAACCTATGCCATTTTAGCACATCCCTTTGCATATTGCACTTATTACGCAGTTTCTGAACCTGGAGGACAATGGCAAGCTGAAGAAAATAGCAAAATGCTGGTGAGAACCTATATTATGAGCACTAAAGCCACACATTCGATGCTTCGTTAAAGCCAGTGAACTAATACCTTACGTTTCAGCGTGTTGTCAACAGACTGCATTATTGCCAAGTGCAAGCTTTGACCCTTGATGCCAGTATTAGAGAGGACCAACTGCAGTTATTGAGAAGCCTGACATTTACCAGAGGACCCACAGTTATTCGAGTGATTAATGGACCGGAAGAGCGGATTTCAGTTTCGCAGGCACCATCACCCATCACGCCTAAAATAAAACAACTTCTCGTATATTGGTGATCCTTTATAATGTGTCATCAGCTTACTTTTCAAAACCATGAACTGCAGAGAATTTCAAAACAATGTTTAAAATCTGTGAAGTAAGTCATCGATTTCTATGGGTCTGCCTTCCAGTAACCTTCAAGCTGCAGGATTTCTTTTCTCTCTTGCTCAGAATGCAGATGTCAAGGATCAAGCAAGACACAGCAATTATTTTTTAACATTAAAGAATTTAGCTTGACATAGTGACAGCTCTAAACCAGTAGCTTCCCAAACCAACCTTTTTCTAGCGAGTACAACTCACGGCAAAGGATTGATCAAGTTCTTTGTTCTTGGGAGAGTAGGCCTCTCATATGTTGTCTTGTCCTGATGTTGCGTGTGATTCTCCTGGAAACACTTGTAGAATGGGCTGGTTTATATTGTTTTCCTTCAAAGTCTGCCACTGACCATCATACCATATTTAGATTGTTTTCCAATTCTAACACTAAATAATCTCTTAGCAGTTCCAGGCCTTGATTTCTGTTTTTGCAACTGTCAGAATTGTTGCTTCTTACCAAGGTCAGGTTTGCTTACACGGCCTACCTGCTGTCTCAGCAAAACTGCATCCTGCCTGTACAGTAGTAAACACGTCCATGATTCTGTGCAGGACATGTCAATGGCCTAATTTCCCACCATTCCAATTTTGCTCAAGTTGACACTTCATGTTTTGTTATTGAGTAATCAAAGGTTTCAAGTCCATTCATTTAGTCTTCCTTAAAAACTAGTCCAAACAGCCATATTGAAAAGTCCAAACTGCCTTACATTGAACACATGTGATTTACATGGATTTCTCAGTCCCTTAAGCTGGTGAAACATTTTGAAGTGCCGTGCAGGTGCAATGGTTCACTAGGGGACACATGCATGTCTTGCATGCTCTCCAAAAACCCAGTGTGAGTGGAAATGGCTCAGGAAGAAATTCAGGAGCCTAATGGATTGACGTTAAGGCCATAATTTTAAACCACACCCCCCCCCCCCCCCCTCCCCAACCCACAAAGGAGCAGGCTGGTGGTGGTTGGTGGATGGGTGGGGGGGGGCGGGGGTCGTAAGTTTGAGTGGGAGGCAGCAGGTGCCGTTCCCGACGTCTTCCCGCTCCCACTGCAATTTTACCAGGGCGGCGGTGGTGAGAAACTGCCCACCCATCCCGGGCCAATCAAAGCCCTGAAGTGGTCAATTAACTGCCAATTAAGGGCCTCTTTCCACCAGCACTGGTATTTTACCAGCAATGCCTCGCCAGAGCCCGGCTGATTGTCCCTGGCGAGGCCCCAAAAACTTATCTGCCATCCAGGCCTGTCGTCTCTCTTGACGTTGTGGCTAATTTGTAGTCCTAGCAGTGGCCACTGCTCCCACTGGCACTGCTGGGACTGAGAACTACCGGCTCGCTGATTGGCCAGCAGGTCCATTAGGCAGGTCTTCCTGCTTCAGAGGGACAGACGTCCCACCCAAGGCCAATTAAGGGCCAGGGAAGTGTAAAGTCATGGTGTGGCTCCCCAGGCCTGGCAGAGATGGGCTCAACCCCAACTTTTTGGCTTTAGGGCAGGGCCTCCCGCCCTGTGTAAAATTCTGGTCTGAGTGTCAACAGGCAAAGTTCTGTCTGGTGCAAGCAAAATCCATAATAATAGTGTCTAAAAAAGGAAATAGATAATTATTTTAAAAAGAAAAATGTAAAGAGGATGTCAGAAAGGGGCCCGGGAAGATGGGGCTAAATGGCTAGCTTTCTCAGAGACTTGGCTGAGACACGATGGGCTGAATGGCCTTCTGTGCTGTAATATCCATGGTTCTAAAATGGAGCCATGCTGAAAATTTTATTTCATTGATACTTTGTATAGTCTCTTTTGCATAAAGTTGCAGCTTAATGACGGGACTGGGGGTCAAATTCAAATGCAGCTGGCCCTATTTTCCTTTACATTGAAGTCACAGAAAGGAAGATTGTTTGTGGTGTATAGCGTGCTGCCAATCCATTACCACCATTCTGTGCTCTGTGTCCAAGTTGAATTTACCCCAGTATAACTTAAATTGAGCAATCTAGGTCAAAGCCAAGGCCCGCAGTGCAGCACATCTCCAAGAGGAGCAAAGAGTAAGAGAAAAGACACAATAGATTCAGATTTAATGATTAGATTACACCAATATTAGGCTGTACATTGTATGAAGGTAAGGAAGACCAAAGCATGTGAGGAGTGCTACAAACCTGAAAACCCTGTGAAAAGTGAGTTAGAGTAAGAGATTGCATAATGAAGTTTGATTTCAACACTATCGGGTTGATCTAGACCTTGAGTGATAGCATTTTCGATCGCCAGTTTCACACTAACACATTTTATCTCTCCATAGTCCACTTGTGATATCACCACCTTCAAGTTTCTTTTACAAAGGTCAAACAGGACCTCCATCTTCTGACTCATTGTGGTTGTGGCTTTCTGGTTGATTAAATATCTCATACTAAAGTAGTAAATCAGTCTTGCAATTTTTACTCTGTAAGTTCAGAATTGTATTTGTAGCGTTGATGGAGGGAGTAATTTTGGTCAGGATACTGGGGAGAACACCCTCATTCTTGGAAATAGAGCCATGGGATTTTTTATATCTACCTGAGAGCGCAGACTTGCTTTAACATTTCATCTGAAAGACGACACCTCTGAATGTGCAGCAGTCTCTCAGTACCTGCACTGGAGCATCAGTTTAGAATTTGTGTTCACGTTCCTGGAATGGGATTTAATACCACAACCCCACACAGGCTGCAATTCTGTCATTCTATGGGAAAACCAATGGCAATTCTATTTGCTTGGATATCTGTGACTGAAAGATAATATTTTATTTGTATTCCATGCAGTGCTTCTCCAACAAAAAATTGCATTGCTCATAAATTTATTGGGTGAGATTTTAACTCGCTCAAAACCACCCACTTGCACTGTATTAAAATAGGGTTTATTGTTTATTTATAGAATCATAGAATGGTTCCAGCATAGACGGGGACCATTTGGCCTGTTGTGTCCATGCCAGCTCTCTGCAAGAGCAGATCAGCTAATCCCACTCCTCACCCTTGTCCTGTAGCCTTGCAATTTTCTTCTCTTCAGATGCTTATCCAATTTCCTTTTGCAAGTTACAACTGAATCTGCCTCTACCACACTCTGAGGCAGTGTATTCCAGATCCTAACCACTCGCTGCGTAAAAATGTTTTTCTTCACGTCACTATTGGTTCTTTTGCAAATCACCTCTGGTTCTTGACCCTTCTGCCAATAGAACAGTTTCTCTCTATCTACTTGTTTCGACCCTTCATCATTTTGAACACCTCTATCAAATCTTCTATCAACCTTACAGCAACAACAAATTATGTTTATACAGTGCCTTTAAGGTAAGAAAACGTCCTCAGGCACTTCGCAGGAGCGTTATAAAACAAAATATGACACCAAGCCACATAGGGGATATTAGGTTAGATGACCAAAAGCTTGATCAAAGACGTAGGTTTTCAGACTTGTCTTAAAGGAGAGAAGAGAAGCAGAGAGACAGAGAGGTGTAGAGAGGCAATTCCAGAGCTTGGGCCTCAGCAGTTGAAGGCACGGCCACCAATGATGAAGCGATTAAAATTGGGGATGCTCGAGGACAAAATTAGATGAGTGCAAGTATCTTGGAGGATTGTGGGGGTGGAGGAGATTACAGAGATAGGAAAGGGAAAGGCCATGGAGGGATTTGAAATTATAAAAGTAAAATACAGCAGATATTGGAAATCTGAAATAAGAACAGAAAATACTGGAAATACTCAGATGATCTGGAAGCATCTGTGGAGAGAGAAACAGAGTTAACATTTCAGGTCAGTGATGTTTCTTCAGAACAGCAACCTTCTCTAAGGCCAACAGCTCCAGCTTCTCTGATTTATCCATGTAACTGAAGTCCATCATCCCTGGAACCAATCTTATTAATCTTTTCTGCATCCTCTAAAGCTTTCACATCCTTCCTAAAGTGTGGTGACCAGAATTGGACACAATACACCAGTTGAGGCCGAACCAGTGTTTTATAAAGATTCATCATAACTTCTTTGCTTTTGTACTCTATTCATAAAACCCAGGATCCAGTATGCTTTTTTAACCACTTTCTCAACCTGCTCTACCATCTTCAATGACTTATACACATATATCTTGCTCCAGGTCTCTCTCTTCCTGCACCACATTTATTTTATATTGCCACTCCTTGTTTCTTTCCAGCAAAATGCATCACTTCGCACTTCTCTGCATTAAATTTCATTTACCATGTGTCTGCTCATTCCACCAGCCTGTCTATGTCCTCTTATCACTAACACTATCACTAGTGTGATATCACTATCAGCCTCACAGTTCACAATACTTCCAAGTTTTGTGTCATCTGCAAATTTTCAAATTGTGCCCTGTACATCCATTAATATAGATCAGGAAAAGCAGTGGTCCTCGTGTTAATTGTATGCTAATTGGTTTTAATTGTATGCAGGTGGTGGCCATTAACTGGTGATTCAGTAGACGCAAACTAAAACTGAGATTGTTGGTTTAGGAGGTGTGTGCTTGCAATATGTAAATCTGTAAATAAATATAAAAGTATAGAAAGATATATCCTTCACCAACTAGCTTTCGGGATTAGAGCATGGTAGGAGAGGATGGTTGGCTTAACATGAGGGTTGAAAGCTTAAAAAAAAGTCAGATAGAAAAGTACAATCCTAGTAGCCATTGTGGAAAGGCTGCGTTTGCTGACAACACTACCACTAGGTGGCACTGCAGTGGCACATGCGCAAATGCAGCATGTGCCACTAAAACATCACGGTTTGCGACTTCAGGCAGCTGCCAGGACTAAAGATGGCACTGCTCAAATAATCACATGAAGGCAACCTAACCTAAACACATGGCAGCACACAATGGCCGGAGGGAGAGAGCGAGCGAGAGGGCCAGGGAGGGGAGGGAGCGAGCGGGCTGGGGACGGGAAGCGAGCGGGCCGGGGGTGGTGAGTGAGCAGGCGGGGGTTGGAGTCGGGCGGCGGGGGTCAGGAGCGGGCGGCGGGGGGAAGGAGGAGAGTGCACTCGACACCAGCAAGGTCTTTTGCCGCACTCTCCCTGCACCCGCTTTCTACCCGCTCCCCAGACCCTCTATCACCCCACCCCTGCTCTCTCCCCGCTCCCCAGACCCCCTCTGCCCCACCCCTGCTGTCTCTGGGCCGGATCCCCCCACCATCTGCCCCCGTTACGTGATGATGTCATTTGCGCATGCGCCAACCCCATCTGCCTGCGTTACGCAATGACGTCATCTGCGCATGCGCCAAGCATTCCTGGCACTTCGGAATGCAGCGCATGCGCAGAGGGTAGGAACCAATCTGCTCATGTGCGCAGATTGGCGCAGTCGGATGATGTAAGCTTCCGGCTGCATTGTCAGTCATCACTTTGTTGTGGAAAATGGCAGAAAGCAAGCATAAATTAACAGGGTACTATTGCCCTCCACTGTTCTCAGAGTTTGAACCATATGACCAGTGGATGAATGAAGTGGATATGTGGACATGGGCTACATCTCTACCAAAGGGGAAACAATGTATAGCCTTGGCGTTGTTGCTTCCTATAAGAAGTAAAATCAGAAGTCAAGTATTTTGTGAGCTGGATGCCCTTCAGTTGATAATGATGAAAATTTGGAAGTTCTATTAAAGTTCTTGAATGAGATTTACAAGAAGGATGATCTGATAAATGCCTATGAGGTATGCTCAGACTTTGATAAAATTTGGAAAACAGATGGCCATTCCATGGAGGAATATATCATGGACTTCAACAGATTGTATAAAACATTGACAAAATTCAATTTAGCGATCCCTAGATCATTACTAATGTTTAATTGTTGGATTGTGCTAAGGTGTGTCATATGGACAGGCTCCTAGTTCTAACTTCTATTCAGTTCTCGGAGAGGGAGACCCTGTTAGAACAGATGTCTGCTGCCTTGAACAAAATCCTGGTGAAACAGTCATTTCCTTCAGCCTCCGTGGAATAAATAAGAAATTCCGTGGTGACACAAAGGATAGAGGTCTCAATGATTACCAGATTTCGTAATGATTCAGATACTGTAGGCATCAATACAATGGAAGGATTAAGGACAGGCAAAGTGAGAATGAAAACACCTTTAGCAGATTTGGCTATTACAGCAGAAGAAGTGAAGCAGCAATAATAAGTGAATGAATCCCAGGAATGTTGAAGAATAGTTAATAAGTGCTTGAGGTCTGACTTGAAGTATCTTTATGTGGTGAACTGCCAAAGCGAAGAGGCAGGGTCCTCAAAATGACACATGATGCAGAGAATTCTGAGGAAGGAAATGAAGACAATGATGAACCCAAACAAATTATACTTGTCCTGTGATGAATGTGTTAGTCATGCAGTGCTAAATAGAGTTTTCTGATTAACAGTGTGTGGAACAGATTGGTTAATGTTACCTTGATTCCCTAACTAGTGAAGATTGACACAAGGTTCAGGAATATAAAAGTACTACTTGCTTTCGGTTTGGTGATGACAATGCACTGAAGTCACTAAAGAGGGTTGCATTTCCATGTAAGATAGCTGGAGTAAGCCATTTTATAAGTACTGATGTAGTCTCTAGTGAGATAACCATGTTGCTGAGTAAACTTTCTATGAAAAAGGCACAAATGAAATTTGACATGGATCATAATAAGGCCATTATTTTTGAAAAGTCAGTAGATCTGCAGTTTACCAAATAATCTGTATTTGTGATGTTGATTTGAAGGATAAATATTAGCCAGGACACCAGGGATAACTTCCCTGCTCTTCTTCAAAATAATACCATGAGATCTTTAGTGTTTACCTGAGAGGGTAGAGAGAGCCTCAGTTCAGCATCTCATCCAAAAGACAGCACCTCCAACAGTGTAGCCCTCCCTCAGTACCACATTGGACTGTATGCCTTGATTTTTGTGCTCAAATCCTGGAATAGGTCTTGAACGTAGAACCTTGTGACTAAAAGGCAAGAGTGCTACCAACTGAGCCACAACTGACACACTAACATGACACTCAAACTGTTAAGGTTCATTCCTCATGATTAATCAGAATTTATTACAAAGCCTCGACTCTGAGCAGCTGATAGAAGTAATCAAGGCACTTTGTTCCTCAGCTGCTCATGTGTTTTGTGATGAAGATCCTGAGGAACAGAAAATGGTAAATCAAGGACTGGATAGTGGTAATGTGAATGATCATGACATATAGGGCAGAGCTATCATGTCCAAAAGCCAATTGCCAAGAGTAGGTACATATATTCCAGACAAGTCTAGTGAATGGGGAGATGCAACAATTGTGGGATCTGCAGGAAAAGCTACTGGCAACTTTAATTATTGGTTGAATATTCAGGATTGTAGCCGAGAGGTGTGTCCATGGATTGGCTGAATGATGTGAAGAGTAAGAAAGCACAGTCCAAATACTGATAGTGGATCTGGAAGTTCGTCTTGCATCAGAAAACGACCACATACCAGCGAAAGACCCTCCAACAATTCAAGAGGGCAATCTCGCAATAGTAGTTCCAACATAAAAGTGCAAGTAGAGGCTGTAGCTTGAATAAATTACACAATAAAATAAAATAACAGTCTCAAGACAGAACAGAAGCAGAAGTCCTCATGATCATGAAGTTTTGTTGGCTGCCAATAAACTTGAGGATAAACTAATAGGAGAGGCAAAACAAATGGAATTAGATAGTTGGAGAGAATTTGCAGTTTATTCTGAGGTACCAGATAAGGGGCAGCCAGCTTTGTCACATAGGTGGATTTGTACTGATGAAATCCTTGCAGGTGGGACTCACAAGGTTAAAGCAAGGCTAGTTGTGAGGGGTCTTGAAGAGCGACTGAGTGATACAGATGTTAGAGTGGACCCTACTACAGCTGGAAAAGTAATCTTGAATATTTTTAGGTCTTTTGCCACATACTCATGGAAATGTAGATCAATCAACATAAACGCTGTGTTTCTGCAGGCCGATACTTTTCAGAGAGAAGAGTTTCTGAAACCACCTAAAGAGGCAGCAGACGCAGAAACAAAACTATGGAAACTAAATAAATGCATCTATGGCCTGAACGATGCTTCCAGGGTATGATCCTTTTTGCTGAAAATAGGTTGTGTTCAACTAAAAACAGATCCGACAATGTTTTATTGGTATCATAAAGGAAAGCTTTCAGACATCTTCACAATGCGTGTTGATGATTTCTTATGGGGTGGTACTATGGAATTTGAGAAATGGATTATTAATAAGATTAGAATAGAATTTAAAATTTGGAGTTAGGCTTGTGGGGCATTTAAATATATTGGCTGTGTTATTAAACAGAGTAGGTCTGGAATAACTTTAAATCTACAATCCTATTTAGAGAGTGTTACTTCCATCTCAGTTTATCGTACTAGGACCGCACAGAAACATGACGTTATATCTAAAGAAGAGACAGACCAATTGCAAGGCTTGATTGGTCAGTTGAACTAGTTGTGCTCTGAGACTAGACCAGATGCTAGTTTTGATGTTTTGAAGTACTATGATGAAACCCGCCAAAAATCCGAGAATGTTTTCAGGGCAGATAAAAAATTTAAAAAAAACTTGGAGAAATGCATACTTAAGTTCCCATCCTTATGTGATTCAAAGAATATGCAACTAGTTAATTTTAGTGATGCTTCACATGCTAATCTTCCTGATGGGGTATTCTAGTGCAGCTGGATTCATAATATTTCTGATGAGTGAGAATGGGAAAAGTTGTCCTTTAGCTTGGTAAGCTAAGAAAATAAAAAGCATTGTTAAAAGTACTTTAAAAGCTGCTTAAATACTAGCTCTTGTGGAGGCAGTGGATATGCATTTGATTTGTCAATTTTTTAAAGTAAGATCCTGTACAAGGGTGTACTGAAGATACTGGTCTGGGGGCAGGGTGGCAGGGGAGCGGGGAGCCATAAATTGTAAGGGAAAGCGGGGGTGGCACACCCGTTGCCTTTCCAATGCTATTGAATTTAGTCCGGGGAAGATCAAGCACGTCCTGCTCGCCCAGAGGCCAGTTGAGGCCCATAAATGGCCAATTAATGGGCTACTTAAGGGCTTCTTTCTGCCGCCACTGGCATTTTGCCAGAGGTTGGGGGCCCTCCGCCACATGCGGAGACCCCCCAGTAATACCGAATGGTCTCCGTGTGAGCAGGTGAGGGGGGCCCTCCTCCATTGTTGATCTGTGGCCCACAAAAGGCCTCCAGTGGCAAAGGCCACTCCTGTGCCACCACCCACCTCCTGTCCTCAACAACCCCCACCCCCAACTCCTCGCAGGGGTCTGCCTGACCTGTCTCATGAGCCCACTCACACTTACTTGCAGCCTGGGACTCCATGGCTGCTCCGGGTCTGATGACTGCTGCAGTTCCAGCAGTGGCCACTGCTCCCGGGACCGCTGAGCTGCCAGCCCTCTGATTGGCTGACAGCTCTTGGAGGTGGGATCCTTGACCTTAAGGGTTCGGGGACCCCATGTCTGGGCACTTTATTGCACGAATGCTGTAAAATACAGCTGGGGGTGCCCCAAATTGCCAAGGCGGGGTTCCCATTGCCTTTGTGGCCCAGGGTGGGGACCCCCGGCAGCTGCATAAAATGCAGCCCAATATCTTCATTGAATGTTATGTAGATAATTGTTCATTGTGGGATAATATATACTCTTATGAAAAGTTTGAATGAGAAAAGGTATCGGATTGACCTTGCTGGCTTGGAAAAAAATTTCGGAGAGAAAATAGCAAGTTATGAACAGTCTGATTAATTTCTTTTTGTAGAACAATGTACAAAAAAATTATTAGGAGTCCTAGAGGAGGAGGATGTCACTGTAATGCTTTGTACAGAATATGGAGGTTTTTGATTTAATTTGTTTTGAAATTTTGGTTGTACATATTAATTATAATTTTCATTTAGAGAACAGGAACGGAGTCTATTAATTGTATATTAATTTTGTTTAGTTGTATGCAGGTGATAGGCATTAACTGGGGATTCACTTGAGCACATATAAAGAGACAAAGACTGAACTGTGGTTGTTGGGTTAGGAGGTGTTTGTGACATGAAACTCTGTAAATAAATAAAAAAAGTGGATAAAGCTTGGCTCCATTTCCAGAACATCTAATACCAACCCCTGAGGAGCCCTACTGTATACCATCCTCTGGTCCAAAAAGCAACATTTCACCACTACTCTGTTTCCTGTCACTCAGCCAACTTCATATCCATGCTCCCACTGCCCCTTTCATTCCATGGGCTTCAACTTTGCGGCAAGCATATTATGAGACTTTATCAAATGCCTTCTGGAAGTCCCTGTACACTGTATCAGTTGTATTACTGTCATCAACCCTCTCTATTACCTCATTACAAACTCAATCAAGTTAGTTTAACACAATTTACCTTTAACAAATTCACTCTGGCTTTCTTTAATTAATCCACACTTCTCCAAGTGACTGCTAATTTTGTCCAGGATTGTCGTTTCTAAAAGCTTTCCCACCACTGAGGTTAAACTAAAATAAAAACAAGAAATGCTGGAAATACTCAGCAGGTCTGGCCAGCAATCCTTCCTTCCTCATTGGGCCAGAAACATATTGATCAAGAAAATTCTCCTGAACACACTTCCCCCTCTTCGTCCTTTACACTATTACTGTCCCAGTTTAGGTGAGGATGATTCAAGCCCCAATTATCGCTACTCTGTAGTTTTTGCGCAGCTCTGTAATTTCCCTCCATATTTGCTCCTCTATATTTTTTCCACTAGTAGGTGGCCTATAGAATACACCAAGTACCGTAATGGTATAGTTACTATTCGTGTGAAAATTTAGTGTTGCCAATGGTGCTATCACATGGAGAGAAAGTGGCAAGACATCAGCCTAAAATGAGACAGGAATTGAAAGGAACAGAGCCAGGAACTAGAGCTCATGAGAATGGATAGAAATCAAAACACTCCAAGCAAGGCTTAATGCTCAGGCACGAACAGCTAGATGAATAGAGTTAGAGAAAATAGAATATGATGGAGAGAGCTGAGCAATGTGCAAAATAAGCATGCAGTGGAATGAGATTCTATCAGTAAGGGACAATAAAAGTCTACAAGACTGAATTTCCTGAGACAGATTTTCCAGTCAGCTAAGTTACTGTGCATGAGTTGGAAAACTGGATGCTTCCTTTCTGAAATTGCAGAATATTTAAAGGCTGATCAAAAAGTGTGCTTGTGTGTATATCTTATCATTTTCAGGCCAGCATAAAGTGCTCTTGTGCTTTTTTGTGTGGGAGTTCTATTAACATATGCGATCTTACATAAGCATATAAATATAAAGAAAAACTTTAACTTATGTAGTGTCTTTTATGACCTCAGACATCTCTAAGTGCTTTACAGCCAGAGAACTATGATTGGGGTATAGTCACTGTTGTCATGTAGAAAAAGTGGAAATCAATTTGTGCATAGCAAGCCCCCTCAAACAACAATGTGATAACCATGTAATGTTTTAGTGAAGTTGCTTCAGGGTTAAATATTTGCTAGAACACTGGGAGGAACTTCCTTGCTCCTCTTCACAATAGTGTCATGGTATCTTTTACATCCACCTGAGAGAGCGGATGGGAACTCCGTTGAACATCTCATCCAAAACTCAGCAGTTCTAACAGTGTGGCACTCCCTCAGTACTGCACTGAAGTGTCAACCTATATTTTGTGCTCAAGCCTCTGGAATGGGGCTTGAACATATTTCTCCATGCAATTTACTATTCTTTTTATTAGAGTTGCACTGTGCATGGCAAATGCTCATTTGCAGTAAGGATAAAGGGAAGCATCATTCATAAAGAAGCTCTTAAAGGTACAATTTTTTTTTCTTCTCGCATTGCTTTGCTTCCATTATGATGTTTTTTATCTGCTTTTTAATCAGAATGTATAAAAAATGTTTATCTTAATAGAAAATTGCTGAATATTCTCTCAAAATTAATGAAGATGTAATTGTAAATGAAGTATTTATAGGAATCAGCACCACAGGGAGATTCATAAAGAGTGATCCAAAATAGAAGGAATCAGCATTGCCAATCATGTGGCCATCTGGGCAGCTGCCTACTGATAGCCCTCAGGCATCATCATGAAGCATGCAGCGTCGAGCACTCAACCTCACTAAATAAATCCTTCAAAGAATGTGCAGCAGTACTGTTATGTGCAAATGTGTGGTGAGAGAGGCACAGAGTGCTGTAAGGTGCTGTCTTGTTCTGGGCTTTGGCAGTGCTGGCAAGCTGTTTGTCCACATCTATAATGAGAGAAGAGGCACACGTTTTTAGAATGCATGCTCCAAGAGGCACCTGCAGCTGGAACTTCACACTGTATGATGATTTTATGGTTTATGAGTCTGCCTTGTGTGTCATTGGGTGAGAAGGGAAGCAAGGTACAGAAAGAGTAGGATGGTAGTAGCCCCGAGGTTATGGAAATTCTCGTATCAGCACAGATATCCATTGTAGCCTCATCAAAATGAGTCATTGGCTTATCACTCCTCGGCCCCCACACAGTTCAGATCGTTTCCATTGTATGCCCTACAAGCAGAGAGTCGACTTGACGTTGTAAGTTTAAAAAGCATGTAAAGTGACAGGCTCGTGCCCAATTAGGGACCCATTCTGTGTGTAAGTAACTGGCCATGGGACTAGGCTATGCCAGAATAAGTTGCTGTATGAAGTCCTTTTAAGATGTCTGTTCGCCATGGGCATCAGTTATAAGTTGCAGTTTGATTATGTGCTCTTTTGGACTGTGGGAAAGCATGATAGGCAGTGAAAGAGCAAGAAGGATGTCTGACATGAGATAGCAGCATGTGTAGCAAGTTGCCAAGGAGGACGTGTGGCATGCAATGAAGGGCCAAACCAAGCACCCGGTGTATGCCTCTGTTGCTTAGACCTACCTGGCAGATTCAGTAAGTTAGTCACATTTTTCCATATCTGGTTACAACTCCTATATAGCATTGAGCCTGGATGCAATCACCTGCTTGAAATACTTCACTCCCCTGCTATTAAGTGCCAAATGGGGCATTCCTGTTAGAAGCCATCTCATGCTGCTGCACTGCTGCTTCTATTGATCAAAGTGGGAGGGGTCTTTGGATGTTGCACTGCCCCATCTCTGCCACTTAGTCGAAGACTCCATTTTATATCCCCCAGTTTCCATTGCTATTGACTGATTATTAGCTGAAGAATTTTTTGCCTGCCACATTTGATGACTTACTTCTAAGTGGCCTATTCCATTTAAATAGCTGCTGCGCCCCTTAATGTTGCTGCAGCAATATGCAACACTGCATCCCATCATTGTGCAAACTCCTAGCACTGCACAGCAGCCAGGCTGGGAACTTGCACAGAATGTTAGGAACATGCAAGTTAGCATAAGATTGGCTATCTTTAGCTCAGATAGTGGCGAAACCCAACTGCTCCATTCCTGCCGAACTCAGGAAATCTAACTGCTGATATTTCTTTGTCATCTTCCCCTTGACTGTCTATCAAGACAATCAAATCAAATGAACTGATTTGGCACCCTTTTGGACTACAGGGCCCAGTCAATTAAAGGGAAATATTGATCTCTTGCCTCAAGCCCTGGCTTCAGAGGCAAAATAGTGGAAGAGACGATGGCTTCTTCTCTTTTATAACTGTTGTTGATTGTAAAAACTTGGAGTAATCTAAATACATGAGCTTTGCACTGTTTGCGATTTCAGGAATGACAGCTCACAATCGGCAACCAATTTCAGGTTCATCCTTCCACAAGCCAGCAACAACTAAGCACGTGTATGGAGTGAAGACAATTTTTAATACTGAGGAGAATGACATGTCTCTCTATTCTGAATAACAGGCAGGTGTTTTAACCAGTATTGGGAAGCTTGTACCATGGAATGGATCTAATTGCCCTGGAAAGAATTTTACAAAATCAGCACTGTGCTTAGTGAGATTCAGTTATGTCATGCTCTTTATCGGAGGTCATTGCCTCCTCAGACTTGCTGCCGGGCATGAATATTCTGTTGATATAAATATATCAGAAAGACAATAGAAACATCGTAAAATTTGGCGATCCCACCAATCAGCTTCATTGTAAGATTCCTTATACTATGCTATAAATAAAACCCATTCTGAAATGCTATTTGCAAGAGACATACCAAATGGATTCTGTATTAAGTCTGTCAGACACTGTGTATGTCTGCCATCTCCATGGCAGTATCACGTACAGCTGCTTCCTTTTATGCATTGACAATGTATCACAAGTATAAGCATCAGATACCCTGGAAAATAAGGTGTTCAGACAAGATTACATCACAAATTAAAATAGAATGTAAATAATTGCACTTCCCTGCCCTGTGTTTGTTATAATTGCCCAGAGGAGTAACTTTTTATTCTTTTAACTTTGTTTGACAGTAAATCAATAACAGATGTTCCAAAGTACAAAAGGTTGATGGGAGCAGATAACTTGAGCAACCTTGTCCATCATTCTACCTCCTAGCTTCCCTGCAAATCTGTTCATTAATTGTGCAGTTTGACTTTTTGTGTGCACGTGATACAGAGGGAAATGCTTTCTTTGCTGATAGTAACAAGGATTAAATGCTCTGTGTTGGGCAGGTTGTGAGTTAATAATTAAACCAAACTATAATCACCATAATGCCCTAAGCGACCACATTGGTCGGTGGACCAGTTTGTTGCCCGGGAAACACAAGAGAACATGAAGAGAGGGGTTTTATTCCATGTCAGATTCCCGCTCAACAATTGGCATGCAAGGTGGGGGTGGTGGGCATGCTGGCTAGAATGGACATTTGAGAGATTAATATAGCACTGTAATCCACAGTATAGATGCTTTGAAATAAACAAACAGTGTAACCTTATAAAGGAGCTCGCAGTGTGAAGGTCTGTCAACAGATGACATACCATCTTTCTGGTAAACAATCAGCATATATAAAGGTGTGACATTGCAGGGCTATGTCAGGTAGTTGGAGAGGTGCCAATTGCTATCTTTGTATTGCATGGACAGATCATGTATACTGCACAAATATAGTCTGTTCCATACACTCAATTGGCTTGTGCTTGCTTGAAGCATATGTAAGAACAACAACGGAAGGAGGTTGATGATTAACACTACAGTTAGAAGTAATGCTGTTTTCTATCTGTTACTGATGTACAGATGTGTTTCTATCAGGTTTCCAGTTATATCTGTTTCCAAATGACGCCAATGGGAGGTTACCTCATGGTAGCAAAAGAGCAAATTGTGACTCTACTGAGCCATCCTCTTCCTACTCGATTTTTGTTTCTCCTTGAACGGTACATAGTTGCTCATTTTTTCTTTGTTTTTGGCTGCTGAGATAGTGGAAGCATTGGTTTTAATTTTCCAAAATCCCCTAGATTCTGGAAAGGTCCAATAAGATTGGAAAATAGCAAATGTAACTTCGCTGTTCAAAAAAGGAGGAAGACAGAAAGTAGGAAACTACAGGCCAGTTAGCTTAATATCTGTCATAGGAAAAATGCTGAAATCTATTATTAAGGAAGTTATAGCGGGTCATTTAGAAAATCTCAATGCTATCAGGTAGAGTCAACATGGTGTTGTGAAAGGGAAATCGTGTTTGACTAATTTATTAGAGTTCTTTGAGGAAATAACAAGCAACATGGAAAAAGGAGAACCTATGGATGTGGTGTACTTGGATTTCCAGAAGGCTTTTGACAAGGTGCAACATCAAAAGTAACCAAACAAAATAAGAGCCCATGGTCTAGGGGGTAACATATTAGCATGGATAGAGGATTGGTTAACTAACAGGAAACAAAGAGTAGGCATAAATGGGACATTTTCAGGTTGGCAAGATATAAGCAGTGGAGTGCCATGGGGATCAGTGTCAGGGCCTCAACTATTTACAGTCTCTATCAATGACTTGGATGAAGGGACAGAATGTATGGTTGATAAATTTGCTGATGACACAAGGATAGGTAGGAGAGTAAGTTGTGAAGAGGACATAAGGAGTCTGCAAGGGGATATAGATAGGTTAAGTGAGTGGGCATAGATTTGGCATATGGGTTATAATGAGGGAAAGTATGAACTTGTCCACTTTGACCAGAAGAATAGAAAAGCAACATATTATTTAAATGGGGAGAGATTGCAGAACTCTGAGATGCAGGGATCCTTGTGCCCTCATACATGAAACACAACAAGTTAGTATGCAAATGCAAAGTTGCCATTTATTGCAAGGGGAATGGAATATAAAAGTAGAGATGTTTTGCTACAGTTGTACAGGGCATTGGTGAGACCACATCTAGAGTATTGTGCATAGTTTTGGTCTCCTTACTTAAGAAAGGAGATAATTGCATTGGAAGCAGTTCAGAGAAGGTTCACGCGATTGATTCCTAGGATGAGAGGGTTATCTAATGAGGAAATGTTGGACAGTTGGGTCTGTGTTCATTGGAGTTTAGAAGGATGAGAAGTGATCTTATTGAAACATATAAGATCCTAAGGGAACTTGACGGGTTGGATGTTGAAAGGATGTTGCCCCTTGTGGGAGAGACTAAAACAAGGGGACACAGTTTAAAAATAAGGGGTCTCCCACTTAAGACAGAGATGAGGCAAAAAAAAATTCTCTGAGGGTCGTGAGTCTCTGGAACTCTCTTCAACAGAGAGCAGTGGAGACAGGGTCATTAAATGTTTTTAAGGCAGAGGTAGACAGATTCTTGATAAACAAGGGAGTCAAAGGGTATCAGAGGTAGACAGGAAAGTGGAATTGAGTCCACAAACATGATCTTGGCAGAGCAGGCTCGAGGAGCTGAATATCCTACTTCTGCTCCTAGTTCATATGTTCACATGTTTCCCCCGCCCTTCTCTTTCCATAAGCCATACGCAAGCTATAATCGAAAGGGTTGGAGGATAGATTTATGATCCACTCCTACGTCTCTGCAAAAATATCTCTTTGAGCCAGTCACTGAAGCATGCAGGAGTGACTCAGGAATCGGTGGCTTCTCCTCTGCAGTCAGAGATTTATTGGATTGGAATTGTGCTGTGTTATATTTGCAGCAAATTAATAGTGAGTGTTCAAAGAATAGTGTTAACAGAGTATTCATTTTATTGGTATCTGCATACATAGAAAAAAAGAGTTTGAGAGATTGTGTTTTTTTTTAGTTCATTTCTGTAAGAATGATTAACATCACCAAAGTACCTGAACTTTGTGGATATTTTTAAGCTTATCAAAGTGGGAAATGTCAATAATAGGTTTTTAAAAAAGCTTGAACGGTTTTGCATCCAGTTTCAACCATTCTCAGTTTTCAAGTATAGCATGAACTGTACGCACTAAAGTTTGCTTTACACTATCCAACCATGATCCTCAACGATACTGTTAGAAGTGGCGTATGTGTTAAATAAATATATCCACCTGGAAAGATTTCCCATTCCAACATCTGATTGTTACTTAAATCAATCCAGGGATTTTTACATTTGTCATGCTTAGTAAAGGCATGTCCTATTCATAATTTTAAGCATGGATGGTATTCAGCAGAGAATCTTCTGGAGCTGAATATTCTTTTTAGATGAACCACAATGGACATTAAAATGCTGCAATAAGGTGGCTGCCGAGGGTCAGGTGACTTTTGCAATTTCGGCCCAGACTCAGAAGTATCTCAAGCATCTGAAAAGTTCCTAATTGAATGAAAGGGTGGAGTATTTCCCTTGGATGGACATACGAAGACAAAACCATTTGTGGAATTCACACCTCCTATTGTTTGTGGTCTGACCCAAAACACAATACCTATGGACTCCTGGAATCACTGTCTCTGAGCTCGTAACTTAACAAAAAGAGCTGTAAGAAAATAGTTTAAGTGAATGGTCACCATCCATCCCCCATTGTGTAGCAATAGCTTCAAACTTCACATCATTCCATTGCTTAGGTGGTTACATGACCAAAACTAATCTCATAACAGATCTTATTACTCCAAGCACCATGGAGAAACTATAAACAACCAGCTGAAGAGAAAACAAAATAGCAGTACCATTGTGCCTTAAAAGAACTGGAGGCTGCAACATCTTAAGGTCTCCAAGCCTGTTCCTTTTCATGCCCACAAGTCTAGAAAAACTGACCTCCTAGTAATAAGAATACAAGCAACTAACTTTGTGATCTGTTTAAAATCCACCTCTTTGACAGAATCCTGCAATGACTTTGTATACGACTCCGGCTATCGAATCCACCTAACTACACTTCAGGAGTGAAAAAAACTCTTCACCAGGCCCGCTAAGGATGCTTTTTCCCCTAAACAAGCCAAATCATGCGACTTATGAACTATTCCTTTGCTTGTATTTAGTAAAATTGCACTATCCTTTTCAACAGCTTCCTTTCTGGAGTGTGTGTGTGTGTATATATGTGTATGTGTGAATGAGTAGTGAGTGCGTGATGTAGTGTTAGACTTTCATGATGAACGTTTGAATAAAATAATCCTCTTTATGTAAACGAAAAGCGTGCTGCTGGTTATTTAAATTGGCCGTACATGTAGGGGTTAAGAAACACACACATCTTCCTTTAAAAAACATACTGATGATGAACAGCAAAGGGAAGGCAACTGGGGTTTGAGTGCTCTCTCAACTCTGTCCGTAACAATTTGATGATGTGTGTGAAAATCAATTCTTTGTGTAAATTAAACCTTCCTGGCATCAGTCGTAAATTTCCCATTTGTTAATTTGAACCTATATCCTTTGTCCCATTATGTCATGTCGGTTTGAAGTAATTTAACCTTTGCCATAACTTTTTTGCCATTGATTCCATCCCCCTGCTTGACCACTGTTTCAGGTTGAACTGGTCTTTTTGCAATCTCGGTGTCCTTTTTGGCCTTGAGCTGAGCTTCTGATCCCATATTTGCTCCATTTTCCCACCTCTGTAGGTCACTGCCTGTATGCTGCCTTTGTCACCTCCATACTCAACTATTCTAGCAGTCTCCTGATCAGCCACCAATCCTCCTTATTTTGTAAGCTAATTCAAAACTGTTCTGCCATATCTTAGCTGTCCCAATTCCACCTCATCTGTGTTCCTTGTACTAGCTAACAAATTGACTTTCACCAACTCCCTGCACCCATGCATCCATTTTAAAATTCTCATCCTCTTAATCCAATCTATTCATGGCCTTGTCCCTCCCTATCTCTGCAACCTTCTCAAGCCTCTAGAACTCTCTGTTCCTCTGATTCTGACCTCTTACCTTTTCACCCTCTTTACCCACCATTCCAACATTCGCAGTTATGCTTTCAGCCTTCTAGGTAACAGGCTCTGAATTCCGTCCTTTAACCTGTCGTTTCTCCATCTCCCCTTCATCCTTTAAGATCCTCCTGAAAATCCTGTCTCTTTGACTCAGTTTTTGGTCACGTCAGTAATAGCGCAGTCTTTGCCTGTGCCTTTATTTCTTAGCAGATACAAGATTATCTGAGACACCTGGTATGCAATTATCTCTCAGATTCTTCCTTCCAATGGTAAATGGAGTTGAGGTACAGAACAGCCATGAAAGGGAGGAGGTATTAGCATTTTTAGCGGGCTTAAAAGTGGATAAATCCATAGGCCCAGATGAGATGTATCCCAGGCTGTTCTGTGAGACAAGGGAGGAGATAGCAGGGGCTCTGACACAAATTTTCAAATCCTCTCTGGCCACAGGAGAGGTGCCAGAGGACTGGAGGACAGCGAATGTGATACCATTATTCAAGAAGGATTGCAGGGATAAATCATGTAATTACAGGCCAGTGAGTCTATCATCAGTGGTAGGGAAACTATTGGAAAAAATTCTGAGGGACAGGATTAATGTCCACTTGGAGAGGCAAGGATTAATCAAGGATAGTCAGCATGGCTTTGTCAGGGGGAGATCATGTCTAACAAACTTGATTGAATTTTTCAAGTCGGTAACTAGATGTGTGCATGAGTGGAAAGCAGTTGATGTAGTCTCCATGGACTTCAGTAAGGCTTTTGATAAGGTCCCACATGGGAGATTGGTTAAGAAGGTAAAGGCCCATGGGATCCAGGGCAATTTGACAAATTGGATCCAAAATTGGCTTAGTAGCAGGAGGCAGAGGGTAATGGTCGAGGGTTGTTTTTGCAATTGGAAGCCTATGACGAGTGGGGTACTGCAGGGATCAGTGCTGGGACCCTTGCTGTTTGTAGTGTACATTAATGATTGAGAAGTGAATATAGAAGGTATGATCAGTAAGTTCGCAGATGACACGAAAATTGGTTGTAAATAGTGAAGAGGAAAGCCGTAGATTACAGGACAATATAGATGGGCTGGTAAGATGGACAGAGCAGTGGCAAATGGAATTTATTTTATTTATCTCGAGATACAGCACTGAAACAGGCCCTTCGGCCCACCAAGTCTGTGCCAACCATCAACCACCCATTTATACTAATCCTATATTCCGACCACATCCCCACCTTTCCCCTACCACCTACCTATACCAGGGGCAACTTATAATGGCCAATTTACCTATCAACCTGCAAGTCTTTGGCTTGTGGGAGGAAACCGGAGCACCCGGAGGAAACCCATGCAGACACAGGGAGAACTTGCAAACTCTGCACAGGCAGTACCCAGAATCGAACCCGGGTCGCTGGAGCTGTGAGGCTGCGGTGCTAACCACTGCGCCACTGTGCCGCCCCGGCGCCACTGTGCCAGGGCTGGAACATTTCAGCTATGAAGAGAGTCTGAAAAGGCCAGGGTTGTTTTCCTTAGAGCAGAGAAGGCTGAGGGGGGACCTGATTGAGGTATACAAAATTATGAAGGGCGTAGATAGGAAGAAACCTTTTCCCTTAGCGGAGGTGTCAATAACCAGGGGGCATAGGTTTAAGGTAAAGGGCAGGAGGTTTAGAGGGGATTTGAGGAAAACATTTTTCACCCAGAGGCTGGTTGGAATCTGGAACACACTGCCTGAAGGGGTGGTAGAGGCAGGAACCCTCACAACATTTAAGAAGTATTTAGATGAGCACTTGAAACGCCATAACATACAAGGCTACAGGTCAAGTGCAGGAAAATGGGATTAGAATAGATAGGTGCTTGATGGCCAGCACGGATATGATGGGCCGAAGGGCCTGTTTCTGTGCTGTATAACTCGATGACTCTAATTGAATGTTGGAACAGACTTGAGGAGCCTACTCTTGTTCATATGGTCCTATATAATAAATGCAGAAAAGTCCAGGTTTCTCTAGACTTTGAAAACTAGGAAACAGCCACATGGGTCTCCACCTGTGCTTAAATGTCTCACTTGTGTCTTAGTGGCCAGAAATGGACACAGCACTCAAGGTGTGATCTGACCAAACTACTCTGACATATACTTTTTTGCCTATATAGTTTAGCATTCTTTATGCTTTGCTGATTATTGCTCTGCAGTTGCCAGGCATGTTTAATATCGAGTCTGTTAAGATTTCTAGGACTCTCTCAGTTCATCCTGAGCTATTTGGATACCATTCTTGGACCACATATATGTTGTCAATTCTTCTTCCTATTCGCAGTAACTAACACTTATTCATTGTGATCTTGCCTGTTGCTGTTCTCACCCTTCCTGTTTTGTACAATTTGTTTTGTATTTTCTGAGCTACTTCCAAGAACAGCAACTGGCACTTATTTGTGAAACACCTTGGACATTTTGTTAGATAAGTGTAAGGAAATTGGATGCAGATCAGGGAAGGCAGAGATTAGGAAAGGTGACCAAAAAGCAGAGAAAGGCAGAGAGGTTCAAATAGGCAGTTTCTAATTGTGGACTGAGGACGTTGGACTCATTTGATTGGAAAACGCACAGTCAGGGTGGAACAGAAAAGGAGCAATTCACTCGGAGCTAGAATTTGAGAAATGGAGCATTTGGAAGAGGATGTAGAACTAGAGGAGATTGCACAGATAGAACTGGACAAGGACACAGGAGAATTCAAACACAAGGCCATGGATTTTTTAGTTATTTCATGGGATATGGGCATCACTGGCAAGGCCTGCATTTATTGCCCATCCCTAATTGCCATTGAGAAGGTGGTGGTGAGCTGCCTTCTTGCACCATTGCAGCACATGTGGTGTAGGTACACCCACAGTGCTGTTAGGAAGGGAGTTCCAAGTTTTTGGCCCAGCGATAGTGAAGGAACGGCAATATAGTTCCAGGTCAGGATGGTGTGTGGCTTGGAGGGGAACTTGCAGATGGTCATGGTGTTCCCATGTGTCTGCTGCCCTTGTTCTTCTAGGCAGTAGAGGTTGCAAGTTTGAACGGTATTACTAAAGGTGCCTTGGCAAGTTGCTGTCGTGTATCTTGTGGATGGTGCACACTGCTGCCATTGTGCACTAGTGGTGGAGGGAGTGAATGTTTAAGGTGATGAATAACATGCTGATCAAGTGGGCTGTTTTGTCCTGGATGGTGTCGAACTTGTAACGCCTTGTGCTTTGTTGAATGATAATTTTTTTTAATTCACTGACTGGAGAGCTGAATTTATATATTTTAAATAAATTTAAAAAGGAACAGATAAAAGATGAATTTGCCAGCAGCTTAAGATGGCCACCTAATTTGCAACATTGTGTCCTACATTGCAAGGCCTGTGAGGTGGAGATGGAATGTCTGCTCATCCCAGCAAGAATCAAGACCCAGGAAGTTTAAGTGCACTGTCTGTTCTTTTTAACAAGAAGAAATACACTGCTAACTACCATGCTTGAATCACTGGTAGTCTGTCATGTGACAACCCCCACTCCCCCTCCCCATCTGTGGTTTTTAAGCTGGCGTTTTCTCTGCAGCAGGAAGGAGAAGTATCTGGACTATGACATGTGCAAACTCAAGTGGGGGTCTCTCTCTCTCCATTCCAGTTTGTAAGCTTCAAACCCTGCCTGTTGACTGACCACCTCTGCACGCTCCAGCTACAGTCAGAAACCCCTTTGGAGGAAATTATCTGGATTGCTGTCTCCAAGAGAACCACCGAACCAGTCATAGAACAAAGAACAGTACAGCTCAGGAACAGGCCATTCGGCCCTCCAAGCCTATGCCGATCTTGATGCATTTCTAAACTAAAACCTTCTGCACTTCCGGGGACCGTATCCCTCTATTCCCATCCTATTCATGTATTTGTCAAGATGCCTCTTAAACGTCGCTATCGTACCTGCTTCCACCACCTCCCCCAGCAGCAAGTTCCAGGCATTCACCACCCTCTGTGTAAAGAACTTGCCTTGCACATCCCCTCTAAACATTGCCCCTCGCACCTTAAACCTATGTCCCCTAGTAACTGACTCTTCCACCCTGGGAAAAAGCTTCTGACTATCCACTCTGTCCATGCCACTCATAACTTTGTAAACCTCTATCATATTGCCCCTCCGCCTCCGTTGTTCCAGTGAAAACAATCCGAGTTTATCCAACCTCACCTCATAGCTAATGCCCTCCAGACCAGGCAACATCCTGGTAAACCTCTCTGTACCCTCTCCAAAGCCTCCACGTCCTTCTGGTAGTGTGGCGACCAGAATTGCACGCAATATTCTAAGTGTGGCCTCAGTAAGGTTCTGTACGGCTGCAGCATGACTTGCCAATTTTTATACTCTATGCCCCGACCGATGAAAGCAAGCATGCTGTATGCCTTCTTGACTACCTTATCCACCTGCGTTGCCACTTTCAGTGACCTGCGGACCTGTATGCCCAGATCTCCCTGCCTGTCAATACTCCTAAGGGTTCTGCCATTTACTGTATACTTCCCACCTGTATTAGATCTTCCAAAATGCATTACTTCACATTTGTCCGGATTAAACTCCATCTGCCATTTCTCCGCCCAAGTCTCCAACCGATCTACATCCTGCTGTATCCTCTGACAATCCTCATCACTATCCACAACTCTACCAACCTTTGTGTCGTCCGCAAACTTACTAATCAGACCAGCTACATTTTCCTCCTAATCATTTATATATACTACAAACAGCAAAGTTCCCAGCACTGATCCCTGCGGAACACCACTAGTCACAGCCCTCCATTCACAAAAGCACCCTTCCACTGCTACCCTCTGTCTTCTATGACTAAGCCAGTTCTGTATCCATCTTGCCAGCTCACCTCTGATCCCGTGTGACTTCACCTTTTATACCAGTCTGCCATGAGGGACCTTGTCAAAGGCTTTACTGAAGTCCATATAGACAAGATGCACCCTGCCCTACCTTCAATCATCTTCGTCACTTCCTCAAAAACTCAATCAATTTCGTGAGACACGACCTCCCCTTCACAAAACCATGCTGCCTCTCGCTAATTCATTTGTTTCCAAATGGGAGTAAATCCTGTCCCGAAGAATCCTCTCTAATAATTTCCCTACCACTGACGTAAGGCTCACCGGCCTATAATTTCCTGGATTATCCTTGCCACCCTTCTTAAACAAAGAAACAACATTGTCTATTCTCCAGTCCTCTGGGACCTCACCTGTAGCCAATGAGGATACAAAGATTTCTGTCAAGGCCCCAGCAATTTCTTCCCTTGCCTCCCTCAGTATTCTGGGGTAGATCCCATCCCCTGAGGACTTATCTACCTTAATGCTTTGCAAGACGCCCAACACCTCCTCCTTTTTGATAACGACATGACCCAGACTATCTACCCACCCTCCCCTAGACTCATCATCCACCAAGTCCTTCTCTTTTTGGTGAATACTGATGCAAAGTACTGACTTAGTACCTCGCCCATTTCTTCTGGCTCCACACATAGATTCCCACCGCTGTCCTTGAGTGGGCCAACCCTTTCCCTGGTTACCCTCTTGCTCTTTATATACGTATAAAAAGCCTTGGGATTCTCCTTAATCCTGTTTGCTAATGACTTTTCATGACCCCTTTTAGCACTCATGACTCCTTGTCTAAGTTCCTTCCTCCTGTCTTTATATTCCTCAAGGGCTTCATCTGTTCCCAGCCTTCTATCCCTTACGAATGCTTCATCTGTCTCTTCAAACTAAAAGCCTCAGGACCACCGAATTCAGCTAGAAGCCAGCTAAATCACCAAACTCCGCAGACTGTATGCTGCTTTTCCTATGGACTCTAACTCGACCAGTTTACCCTTTCTCACTCTGTAACCTATTTATGCATATTTGTGTGTGTGTGTGTGATTGAAAGTTAGCACGTAGTTTATTATTTTCATTAGTTTGATTCAGGTGTAATCAAGTTAATCTCTTTATTTGTTAAACTCAAGAAAACTTGCCTGATTAGTTCTTGTTATGGTCATAGCAAGTAAGTAATCAAACACCTCCTGAATTGGCTGGCGCATCCATTTTAAAAAGGAATTAAACCTGTTGTGGTCAAACAAGGAGAGGGAAAATAAGGTAGCCCTTCGACCCCTCCTCACTTGACCGTAACAACTTTCTTGCAGGCAAGTGGACATTAGTCTATCACACTCCTGACCTGTGCCTTGTAGATGCTGGACAGGCTTTGGGAGTCGAGAGGCGGGTTACTAGCTGCAGACTTCCCAGTATGTGACCAGCTCTTGTAGCCACAGTATTTATATGACCTGTCCAGTTAAATTCCTGGTCATTGATAACCCCCAGGATGTTGATGGTGGAGGATTCAGCAATGGTCATGCTGTTGAATTAAAGGCAAGATTGTCATTGCCTGGTACTTTTGTGGTGCGAATGTTACTTGCCACTTGTCAGCCCAAGCCTGACTATTGTCCAGGTCTTGCACTTGTGGACATGGATGGCTTCAGTATCTGAGGAGTTGCGAATGGTGCTGAACATAGTGCAATCATCAGCGAGCATCCCCACTTCTGACCTTATGATGGTGGGAAGGTCATTGATGAAGCAGCTGCAGATGGTTGGACCTAGGAAACTGATGATGTCTAGGTAGAATTTGGTGTGATGGTTGTATAGGATTTGGTGTGATGTCTGTGTACGATTTGATGTGATGGCTGTGCAGGGCTTGATGTGGTGGGAGGGCCCCACTTGATGTGATGCCTAGGCAGGACTTGGAGTGATGAGATGTTCAACCAAGCTTCCCGAAATCAACTAAAAATTTGACAATGTTATTGCTTTTGAATCCAAGTCATTGACATGAATTAGATGCAGTAGTAGCCTAATATTGATCCTTGGGCTATCCGCCTCAAAATTCCTTCCCTCCCAGCATAACTCATTTAGTAAGTATCCATTCATCAATTTCTTTTCTATTTTCCTGAATTGTCACCACTTTCGTAGAGAGAATGATACAACACAGAAGGAGGCCACTTGGCCCATTGTACCTGCGCCAGCCCTTTGGTAGAGCAATCCAATTAGTCCCACTCCCCTGCTCTTTCCTCATAGCCCTGTATTTCCTTTTCCCCTTCAAGTATGTATCCTATTCTGTTTTGAATGTTACTATTGAATCTGTTTTCACTACCATTTCAGGCAGTGCATTCCAGATTAGAACAACTCACTGTGTAAAAAAAAAACACTCCCTTATGTCACTTCTGGTTCCTTTGCCAATTACATTAACTTTGTGTCTCCTGGTTACTGACCCATCTGTAACTGAAAACGGTTTCTTCTTATTTACTCTTTCAGAACCCTTTATGAATTTTGAACACCTCTATCAAATCTCCTCTTAACCTTCTCTGCTCGAAGGAAAACAGCCCCACCTTCTCCAATCCCTCCACATAACTGAAGCCCCTCATCACTGATACCATTCTAGTAAATCTCTCCTCCACTTTGACACTAAGGCCTTGACATCCATCCTAAAGTGTGGTATCCAGAACTAGATGCAGTACTCTAGCTGAGGCTGAACCAGTGTTTTATAAAGGATTAACATATCTTTTTTGTTTTTGCACTGTATTCCTCTATTCATAAAGCCAAGAATCCCAAATGTTTTTTTAATAGCCTTGTCAGCTTGTCCTGCCACCTATATCAAAGTGTGAGGACCTCTGAGACTTAGTGTTAAAATATGAGTTATGAACCCCCAGACCAATTTAAAGGATTGCACAACAAGATTTCACATTTTAATAATTTTATTATTACAATTAAACTAAAAGGAATCCCCATTAACTAAGTAGTACAATGTAAGTAGCTGATACCACAAATTACAAAGAAATGTTTTTTCTTTACCTATTAAACCACTTGAAAACCTCACATCACATTTATACAGTATGCAGACCTTTTTGATGGTGAAATCCCAAACTTCTCCTAGTTGCAATGGATTGGATCCCCGAGACCATTCTCAAAGTCAATGTCCACTTTGCTTACTTCTCCGAGTACATTTGACCAGGATCCCTGGTGATCCAGTTGGTCTTCTACTTCTCTGCAAGCTTCAGCATTAATGCAGAGAAGGGCAAAGAGCTCCATTTTGGTAAGACGAATGAGGTGAGACAATATGAACTCAGTGATACAATTTTAAACTTCAACTTTCAAAATCGGTTCAAGTCTCGCTTCCTGAATCCTGTTTAAAATTGTATCATTGAGTTCATATTGCCTCACCTCATTCTTCTTGCTAAAATGGATTTTTCACATTTCTCTGCATTAAATTTCATCTGCCATGTGCCTGCCCATTTTACCAGACTATATTGTCCTGAAGCCTGTTATTATCCTCCTCATTGTTTATTACCCTCCTCATTATTTATTATATTTCTGACTTTTCTGTCATCTGCGAACTTTGAAATTATGCCTTGTGTACCCAAGTCCAGGTCATTAATATATATCGAAAAGAGCAGTAAGCCTAATACTGACCCCTGGGGAACTCCATTGTTTACCTCCCTTCAGTGTGAAAACAACTCTTCTTGCTGTCCCTTAGTCAATTTTTTATCCATTGTGCCATTGTCCCTTTAACCCCATGGGCTTTAATTTTGCTAATTACCCCCTCATGGGGGAATCCAGAACTAGAGGGCATAGTTTCAGAATAAGGGGTCACCCATTTTATACAGAGGTGATGAGGAATTTTTTCTTTCAGAGGGTCAAGAATCTTTGGAATTCTCTACTCCAAAGAGCTGTGGGAGGCTGAGTCTTTGAATATATTCAAGGCTGAGATAGATTTTTTTTAACTATAGGGGAGTCCAGGGTTATGGGGAACAGGTAGGAAAGTGGATTTGAGGCCAAGAATAAATGGGCTATGATCTTACTGAATGGTGGAGCAGACTTGAGAGGCCAAATGGCCTATTCCTGATTTTATTTCTTATGTTCTTATATTCTTTTGCTAACAAATCTGTTATGTGGTACCTTGTGCTGAACTTGTAGCCTTTCATATGGAACTTTGTCAGATGCTTCTTGGAATCCAGATGCTGCATATTATAGGGCTGACCACAGTCCACTTGGAATGTCACTTCCTTTAAAAAAAATCTTAGAGAAATCGAATTGTGACTGTCTGCCTTCAACTATATATAGTCCATGTATATACACACACACACAAACACACACATACAGATATACACATACAAAAGTAACTGATATTTCAATTTCGTATCAGACCAGCTTACCATCTGCCGGCTGTGCAGATGCAATCCTTTAGATTCATTAGCTGCTTTGGGCCATTACTAAATAACTGTCACAAGATTACTCAGAGAATGTTAATAATTCTTTTGCTCAAGTGAAATTATTTCACTTAAATGAATTCCGATGTCTGGTCGTGCTGATATGCAGAGAGACCTGCCACCGAGGATTTTAGTTCTGAGGCATAAGGATTCTGTTCTTGTTTCCTTGTTTGCTTCTCCTCCTGCCGTTACTTCCGTATCATTCAGAAAATCGAGATTGTTGTCATTGCCATCTGGGTCCATTGTTGTCGTCCTTCTCTTTGCTCATGTCCTGCTCAAGTAACAGGAGAGATAAGGAACAACCCTGCCAGATACATGTCTTTATTTCAAATCTCTTTGTCCTTCTATCCTCTACTTTAAAATTGCATTCAATTCTAGAATTTCTTAATTTCTTAATGACGTCTATCTGTTCCTGATGGCTTTTTACAGTGTGAAATTTATCCGTGTATAAGTATGCACTCTATTGAAGGCCTTTTCATTTAAGATAACAGTGAAGTTGATATTGTGAGATATAGTTTCCAAGCAGTGCTGTTCTTGTGTGAACATTTAATAATATACACATGATTGCTTGTCTTTTCTTCTGCAGTCAAAGTAGCGAAGACTGGTTCAAATGTTCTTCAGCATAGATTTCCAAAACACTACAACCTAGGTGCTTACATTTTCTGTATCTTGTAATGTATTCGGGTTCTTAAGAGAAAAGACAGTCCAACTGTCAAGCAGTTCTAAGTTGGCTCGCAGACTGCTCTGAATTCACAACCCCACCGCAATTAAGGTAAATATTCCAGCACGCATGGGGCCGCTTGGGGTTGACAGGTGACAAGAAGACTGGAACTGATAGATCTGCATTGAAGTAAAATGTTTTTATTGTAAAATGAAGTCATATTTTAATCAATTTTTTGAATCAACTGCAAGAGGGGAACACTTTCAAAAAAAGTAGCCCTTGATATTTTCCTCATTGTTGAAGCATGACACATTGTGAACTCCTGTAGGCTAGAGCATGGATGCGCCTGAGTCTCCTGCTAGTGCTTGCCTGCTGTTGTTGTACTACAGAGTTCATTGCTGAAGCACTATTGCTGAACCACATGGAAGTGGGACAAGGTGAGGCCAGTGTTGGCCCTTATACTTCTGTTGATGCCTTTGACGACAAGAAGTCACTCATATCAGTGCTAGGTTTCCAATGATCGGGAGTGTTACATATGTGTTAAAAAGGCAGAAAATTGGAGACATGGTTCTAATACTGTGGTTCAATCTTAGCATTACGTTCACTAGGATTTATTTTATGTATTTGTTCCTACCCACATCAATGGCATTGTGCTGACCCACTGCATTCACCCACACCAAGGGCTGTAATGAATCAAGGGAAGGTGCTATTAATGGAAGGCTTAATGTAGGCTCAGGAATTGTGGCATTTTCCTGGAGTTTATCTGAATATGGTCTGTCAGTGGAAGTAATTGAATATTAAATGTCTTTACCATAAGTGTGATTATTACTTTGATGTGAAAAATTGCATCTCCTTTCTCCGTTTTGAAGGATTATTGTGATTTTAAAAAATTGCCCATTTCAGCAAGCCATAGGTGTAGTTTTGAACCTACAACTTCTGGGCTGTAAGACTCGGGTATCAACTGTCTCTTCATGGGGAACATGTCTAGTTCACACTAAGAAGCACTTCAGAGGTTAGGGGAAAACAAGTCGAAAGAACATTTTTGCAGAGTGCTCAAACAAACCTCCCAGCAGCCAGTTACAAATTGGCATCAGCAAAGATGTTAATACAAGTTAACTGGCCTGCTCCTTGGCTTGATAATGGCATGTGATGCAAAGAGACCTTAAGTGAATGGAGAGAGGAATAAATAGCAAATAACATATATCACCTCAAAGTGTTTCACACAATGAATGACATTCAAAGTACAGCAAGTGCTGCCATTTAGGCAAATGCAGGAGCCATTCGATGCCACCAAGATCTGTCAAACAGGAATGAGATGAATGAAGAAATAATGATAGACATTTGTCAGCCACCTGATTTCTGTTGACTTCAATAGAAGTTAAAATTGGGAGAGACTGAGTTGTTTTATGATTTCCTGCTGTTGTGGGAGTCGAGCACAAAACATAATCTTAAAATCAGAGACAGGGCATCAGGAGAAATGTTAGGAAACACTGGTTCACACAAGAGGTGGTCATCGTGTAGAACTCTCTCCCACAAAAAAAAAGCAGTAGATGCTGGTTCATTTGCTAATTTGTAATCTAAGATCAATAGGGATTTACTAGTCAAGGGAATTAAGGAATATGAAGACAAGGCAGATGGTTGGACTTAGGATACAGATCAACGAGATCTAATTGAACAGGCTCAAAAGACTAAGTGGCCTATTTCTGTTTCTATGTTCCTCTGAGACGTAAAGCAGGCTGCCAGTTTGCTGTCAGCCATTTTACACTATTGCACAAAGACAAGAGTCTGGAAAATGCGATGAGAATAATAAAGTTATCAATGCTCATCATTATAATTTGACAACTTCTGGAGTACGCACGTGCAAAGTTAAACACAGAAATCCAGAAGTTGCTGTTTGTGATACCCTGTTCCTCTACAGCGTATGCTGCCGCAGTCCTTGCCAATAGACTCGACACTGGTTGTATCGGTGCAAACTTCTTGTACTCATTTCCACTAAAAACGGCTGAAAATGTGAGGGAGGGCTGATGCATTCAGGAGCAAGTGAGTTTTTAGTGATGGGATAAGTGATAATTACTGCTAATTACCCCTCTCTGATAGTGAAAAATTATTTTCACAACTGTGGAGTTGTATTCCCTCAGAAGAAAATTAGTGTTGGAGATTTAAGAGCAATAAAATTAAAATATATATATTTTTTAACTTTTCTATCTGTCTCTTTTACCTCTCTCCCCAGATCCTATTTGCATTTCTGAATTTTTATTTCACTTTTGGTACATCATTTCAATCTAAATTATATTTCTTTCTTTTTGCTGACTGGTTTGGACTTTGGGGGAATCAGTGAGGATTGTTAAGTCTGATTGGTTGAAGAGCCTTGTTAGTTTCTGCTCACACACACAACAGATCCCTGGAAGATGGTGCTGTACTGGAATAGATGCTGGATTAGTGGAAAACATTGCTGACAAGTCAGCAAAAAGTCTGTGGGCAGTTGTCAACAAGGTGAACAGTGAGCACTGTTATGCTGAGATCAAAATCCAGGCCATGGTCTACCTCAATATTTCTTCGATAATCTGCAGGCTTTTGAAACATAAGCCATTGTTGGCAACTTACTTAGGTTTGCAGTCTGGGTGATATCATACAAACATACGAACTAGGAGTAGGCAATCGGCCCTTCGAGCCTGCTCCGCCATTCAATATGTTCATGGGTGAACTGTTTACTCCACATTTACACCTACCCCCGATAACCTTCCACCCCCTTGCTTATCAAGAATCTATTTACCTCTGCCTTAAAAAATATTCAAAGACTCTGCTTCCACAGTTCCAAAGACTTACGACCCTCTGAGAGAAAAACATTTCTCCTCATCTCTGTCTTAAATGGGCAACCCCTTATTTTTAAACAGTGACCCCTAGTTCTCGATTCTCCCAGAAGGGGAAACATTCTTTCCACATCCACCCTGTCAAGAAGCTCAGGACCTTATATATTTCAATCAAGTTGCCTTTTACTCTTCTAAATTCCAGCAGATACAAGACTAGCCTGTCCAATCTTTCCTCGTAAGACAGCCCGCCCATTCTAGGTATTAGTCCAGTAAATCTTCTCTGTATTGCCTCCAACACATTTACATCCTTCCTTAAATAAGGAGACCAGTACTGTACACAGTACTCCAGATGTGGTCTCAAAAATGCCCTGTATAGCTGAAGCACAACCTACCTACTTTTGTATTCTATTCCCCTCGTAATAGATGATAACATTCTATTAGCTTTCCTAATTACGTGCTGTACCTGCATACTAACATTTTGCAATTCATGCACTAGGTCACCCAGATCCCTCTACATGTCGGAGCTCTGCAATCTCTCACTATTTAGATAATATGCTTCTTTTTTATTCTTCCTGCCAAAGTGGACAAGTTCACACTTTCCCACATATACTCCATTTGCCAGGTCTTTGCCCACTCACTTTATCTATATCCCTTTGTAGCCTCCTTATGTCCTCTTCACTATTTACTTTCCTACCTTTCTTTGTGTCATCTGCAAATTCAGCAACCATATCTTCGGTCACTTTTTATTTATTTTATTTATTTAGAGATACAGCACTGAAACAGGCCCTTCGGCCCACCGAGTCTGTGCCGACCATCAACCACCCATTTATACTAATCCCATATTCCTACCACCTGTCCCTATATTCCCCTACCACCTACCTATACTAGGGGCAATTTATAATGGCCAATTTACTTATCAACCTGCAAGTCTAAGTCATTTATATAAATTGTAAAACGTTGAGGCCACAGCACAGATTCCTGTGGCAACCACTCATTACATCTTGCCAACCAGAAAATGACCCATTTATGTCTACTCTCTGTTTCCTGTCAGCTAGCCAATCTTCTATCCATGCCAATATGTAACCCCCTACACCATGAGCTTTTATTTTCTGAAATAACCTTTTGATGTGGCATCTTATCAAATGCTTTCTGGAAATCTAAGTACAATACATCCACCGATTCTCCTTTATCCACAGCACATGCCACTCCCTCAAAGAACTCCAATAAATTGATTAAAAATGATTTCCCTTTCACAAAACCATGTTGACTCTGCCTGATTACCTTGAATTTTTTGAAGTGCCCTGCTATAGGGTCTTTAATAATAGTTTCTCACATTCCCTAAGATGGATGTTAAGCTAACTGGCCTGTAGTTTCCTACTTTCTGTCTCCCTCCCTTTTTGAATAAAGGAGTTACATTCATTATTTTCCCATCTAACGGAACCTTCCCTGAATCTAGGGAATTTTGGAAAATTAAAACTAACGCATCAGCTATCTCACTAGCCACTTCTTTTAACACCCTAGGATGAAGTCCATCAGGACCCGGGGACTTATCAGCCCACAGCTTCAACAATTTGTTCAGTACCACTTCCCCAGTGATTGTAATTTTCTTGAGTTCCTTCTCCCTTCCATTTCCTGACTTACAGCTAATACTGGGATATTATTTGTATCCTCAATACTGAAGACCGATGCAAAATATCTGTTCAATTCATCTGCCATCTCCTTATTATCCATTATTAATTCCGCAGACTCATTTTCTATAGGACCAACGCTCACTTTGTTAACTCTTCTTTTTTAAATATCGAAAGAAACTCTTACTGTCTGCCTTTATATTTCGAGCGAGCTTTCTCTCAAACTCTAATTTTACCTTCTTTATCAATCTTTTACTCATTCTTTGCTGTTTTTTATATTCTGTCCAATCTTCTGACCTGCCACCCATCTTTGCACAATTATAGGCTTTTTCTTTAAGTTTGATACTATCTTTAACTGTTTTAGTTCACCAAGAATGGTGGGTCCGACCCTTTGAATTTTTCTTTCTCGTTGAAATGTATCTATTCTGTGTATTCTGAAATATCTCCTTAAATGTCTGCCACTACATCTCCATTGACCTATCCCTTAACCTGATTTGCTAGTTCACTTTAGCTAACTCTGCTTTCATGCCCTCATAATTGCCCTTATTTAAGTTTAAAATATTAGTCTTGGACTCACTCTTCTCCCCTCAAACTGAATGTAAAATTCAATCATATTATGATCGTTGCTACCTAGGGGCACCTTAACTATGATTGATTAATCCGATCTCATTGCACAATACCAGGTCTAATATAGCCTGCTCTCTGGGTGGCTCCAGAATGTATTGTTCCAAGAAATTATCCCCAAAACATTCTATGTACTCCTCATTTAGGCTCCCTCTGCCCATCTGATTTTTCCAGTCTATATATAGGTTAAAATCCCCATAATTATTGCTGTACCTTTCTGACAAGCTGCCATTATTTCTTCCATTATACCCTGTCCTACAGTGTGGTTAATGTTAGGTGCCCTGTACACCACTCCCACAAGTGACTTCTTGCCTTTATGATTTCTCATCTCTACCCAAACAGCTTCTACATCCTGGTCTCTTGAATTTAGGTCATCCCTCTCTATTGTGCTAATACCATCATTAATTAACAGAGCTCCCCCTCCACCTTTTCCTAGCTTCCTGTCCTTCCTAAGTGCTATGTACCCTTCAATATTCAGGTCCCAATCTATGTCCTCCTGCAGCCATGTCTCTGGAATGGCTATCTGATCGTACTTATTTATTTTTATTTGCGGTCTCAGTTCATCTGTTTTGTTTTGAATGCTACGTGCATTCAGATACAGAGCCTTTAGTTTTGTACTTTTATTATTTTTGTAACCTCTAGCCTTATCTGTTGATTTACTCTTAGATTTGTATGCTTTGTCCCTTCATGTGACGGTCTGTTTATCATTTCCCATATTAATACTTTTCTTGCCTTGTCTCTATTCCTTGATTCACCATATCTTCCCAAATTTGATCCCTTGCCCCCATTATTCAGTTTAAAACCCTCTCTACTTCCTTAGTTATGCGACTCACTAGAACACCGGCCCCAGCACGGTTCAGGTGTAGACCGTCCCAACGGTACAGCCACCACTTTTCCCCAGTACTGGTGCCAGTGACCCATGAACCAGAACCCACTACTACCACACCAGTCTTTGAGCCACGCATTAATTTCTCATGTTATTTGCCCTAAGCCAATTTACATGTGGCTCACGTAATAATCCAGAGATTATTACCTTTAAGGTTCTGCTTCTTAATTTGGCGCCTAGTTCCTCATACTGACTATGCAGAACCTCTTTGCTTGTCCTGCCTATGTCATTGATATCTACATGGACCACAATGACTAGATCCTCCCCCTCCCACTGTAAGATCCTCTCAGGCCCTGAGCAGATGTCCCAAACCCTGGCACCGGGCAGGCAACACATCCATCTGGACTCTCACTCTTTGCTGCAGAGAACAGTGTTAATCCCCCTAACTAGACTGTCCCCTACTACCACTACACTCTTTTTTTTCTCCCTCCAGGTGAATGGGTTCCTGTACCATGGTGCCATGGTCAGGTGGCTCCTCCACCCTGCAGCCCCCACTCACATCCAAACAAGCTGAAAGAATTAAGGGCGGCACAGTGGCGCAGTGGTTAGCACTGCAGCCTCACAGCTGCAGAGACCCGGGTTCGATTCTGGGTACTGCCTGTGTGGAGTTTGCAAGTTCTCCCTGTGTCTGCGTGGGTTTTCTCCGGGTGCTCCGGTTTCCTCCCACAAGCCAAAAGACTTGCAGGTTGGTAGGTAAATTGGCCATTATAAATTGTCACTAGTATAGGTAGGTGGTAGGGAAATATAGGGACAGGTGGGGATGTTTGGTAGGAATATGGGATTAGTGTAGGATTAGTATAAATGGGTGGTTGATGGTCGGCACAGACTCGGTGGGCCGAAGGGCCTGTTTCAGTGCTGTATCTCTAATCTAATCTAAAACCTCAAACCTGTTGGACAATTGCAAAGGCTGAGGCTCCTGCACTCCTGCCCTCTGGGTCCCCTTACCTGCCCCCGCTGCAGCCACACTCTCCTGACCCTGACCACTGACCAAAGCAGAAGACCCTATCCTCAGGGGTGTGACTGCCTCCTGGTAACTTTTCCCCTCTCTGATGTGTTGCAGTGTCGGCAGCTCAGCCTCCAGTTCAATGACTCTGAGCTGAAGCTGTTTGAGCCGCAAACACTTACTGCATCCAGGAGCTTCCACATGCTGCAGCCGTGACACATCACCTGTCTTGCCATCCTTAATGTGTTTTAATTAACTACTTAATTATTTTTTCAATTATTTATTTTATTTTCCTCTTTTTTATCTACTTATATATCCTTCATTCTTTATTTTGGTTTCTCAAAGTAAGAAAAGCTCTTTAGATTTAATTCCTAAAATCACACTCACATCTATTCTACAGGATATAAGATGGAGCTAGCTAACAAACTGGGTCCATGCACCTTTTGTGGAGAATAGAAAGAAAAAAAGGAAGACTTACAGTTATATAGCAGCTTTTATGAATACCGGATGTCTCAAAGCACTTTATAGTCATGAATACTGTTGAAATGTATTTACTGTTTAATGTAGGATACATAGCAACCTACAAATTGCAATGTGATAATGACTAGCTAATCTGCTTTTATGATGTTGACTGAGGGGTAAATATTATCCAGGACACTGGGCATACCTACCCTGCTCTTATTCTTTTGAGGCAGGGAGAGCATAAAATCTAGTGGGATGGTAGTGGTGGGGGGTGGTTTCCCCGCCACCTTCCCACCTCTGCCAAAATTTAGTCTGGGGCGGGAAGACCTGTGAATGGTCTTTTTTTTATTCATTCATGGGATGTGGGCAGCGCTGGCCAGGCCAGCACATCCCTAATTGCCCTTGAGAAGGTGGTGGTGAGCTGCTTTCTTGATCCACTACAGTACATGTGGGGTAGGTATACCCACAGTGCTGTTAGGAAGGGAGTTCCAGGATTTTGACCCAGCAACAGTGAAGGAACTGCGATATAGTTCCTTGTCAGGATGGTGTGTGACTTGGAAGGGAACTTGCAGGTGGTGGTGTTCCCATGCATTTGCTGCCCTTGTCCTTCTAGTTGGTAGAGGTCACGGGTTTAGAAGGTGCTGTCTAAGGAGCCTTGGTGCGTTGCTGCAGTGCATCTTATAGATGGTACATACTGCTGCCACTGTGCGTCGGTGGTGGAGGGAGTGAATCTTTGTAGATGGGGTGACAATCAAGCAGGCTGCTTTGTCCTGGATGGTGTTGAGCTTCTTGAGTGTTGTTGGAGCTGCACCCATACAGGCAAGTGGAGAGTATTCCATCACACTCCTGACTTGTGCCTTGTAGATGGTGAACAGGCTTTGGGGAGTCAGGAGGTGAGTTACTCGCCTCAGGATTCCTAGCCTCTGACCTGCTCTTGTAGCCATGGTATTTATATGGCAACTCCAGTTCAATTTCTGGTCAATGGTAACCCCTAGGATGTTGATAGTGGCGGATTCAGCGATGGTAATGCCATTGAATGTCAAGGGGAGATGGTTAGATTCTGTCTTGTTGGAGATGGTCATTGCCTGGCACTTGTGTGGCACGAATGTTACTTGCCACTTATCAGCCCAAGCCTGGATATTGTCCAAGTCTTGCTGCATTTCTACACGGGCTTCTTCAGTATCTGAGGAGTCACGAATGGTGCTGAACATTGTGCAATCAACAGCGAACATCCCTCACTTCTGACCTGATGATTGAAGGAAGGTCATTGATGAAGCAGGTTGGGCATAGGACACTACTCTGAGGAACTCCTGCAGTGATGTCCTGGAGCTCAGTTGATTGACCTCCAATAACCACAACCATCTTCCTTTGTGCTAGGTATGACTCCAAGCAGCGGAGGGTTTTCTCCCTGATTCCCATTGACCTCAGTTTTGCTAGGGCTCCTTGATGCCATACTCGGTAAAATGGTGCCTTTATGTCAAGGACAGTCACTCTCACCTCACCTCTTGAGTTCAGCTCTTTAGTCCATGTTTGAACCAAGGCTGTAATGAGGTCAGGAGCTGAGTGGCCCTGGCGGAACCCAAACTGAGCGTCACTGAGCAGGTTATTGCTAAGCAACTGCTATTTGATGGCACTGTTGATGACACCTTCCATCACTTTACTGATAATTGAGAGTTGGCTGATGGGGTGATAATTGGCTGGGTTGGACTTGTCCTGCTTTTTGTGTACAGGACATACCGCCCCACCACCAACTGAGGCCCTTAACTGGGCAATTAACCCCCAATTAAGGGCCTCATCCTGCTGCCACTGCCACACGAAATAGGAGCAGAAGTAGACCATATGGCCCTTCGAGCCTGTTCCGCCATTCACTATGATCATGGCTGATCTTGGGCTTCAATTCCACTTTCCTGCCCGCACCCCATATCCCGTGATTCCCTGTGAGTCTAAAAATCTGTCAATTTAACCTTAAATGTATTAAATGATGCAGCATCCACAACCCTCTGGGGTAGAGAATTCCAAAGATTCACAACCCTCTGAGTGAAATAATTTCTCCTCATCTCAGTCCTGAATGATTGACCCCTTATCCTGAGACTGTGTCCCTGTGTTCTAGATTCCCTGACCAGTGGGAACAATCTCTCAGCTTCTATCCTATCAAGCCCTTTCAGAATCTTGTATGTCTCAATTAGATGGCCTCTCATTCTTCTAAACGCCAGAGAATATAGGTTCAATTTATTCAGCCTCTCATCATAGGACCACCTCCTCATCCCAGGGATCAATCTAGTAAATCTTTGCTGCACTGCCTCCAGTGCAAGTATATCCTTTCTTAAATGTGGAGACCAAAACTGCACACAGTATTCCAGGTGCAGTCTCACCAAAACCTATACAATTTTAGTAAGACTTCTTTAATCCTGTACTCCAATCCCCTTGCAATAAAGGCCAACATGCCATTTGCCTTCTTAATGGCCTGCTGCATCTGCATGTTAACTTTGTGTGTTCCTTGTACGAGTACCCTCAAGACTCTTTGAACATCAATACTTAACAGTTTCATACCTTTAAAAAAATATTCTTCTTTTCTATTTTTATGACCAAAGTGAACAACTTCCCTACATTATACTCCATTTGCCATTTTGTTGTCCAATCACATAACCTGTCTATGTCTCTTTGTGGCCTCTCTGTCCCCTCCCTACTGCTTGCTTTTCCATCTACCTTTGTATCATCAGCAAACGTGGATACATTACTCTCTGTCTCTTCATCCAAGTCATTAATAAAGAGTGTAAATAGCTGAGGCCCCAGCACTGATCCTTGTGGTGCCCCACTATTCACTGCCTGCCAACTTGAAAATGCCTCATTTATGCTCACTCTCTGCTTCCTGTCTGTTAACCAATCCTCTATCCACGCTAATATATTACCCCCCAACACCATGAGCCCTGAGCTTGTCTATTAATATTTTATGTGACACCTTATCAAATGCCTTTTGAAAATCCAGGTATACTACATCTACTGGTTCCCCTTTATCTACTCTACTAGTTAAATCCTCAAAAAACTTTCATAAATTTGTCAAACAGGATGTTCCTTTTGTAAAACAATGCTGATTTGTTTTAATCATACTATGCTTTTCTAAGGCAATGTTAAGACTTGTTTCATACCAGTTTACAGCATCTTCCCAACGACTGTAGTTCCCTGTTTTCTCTCTACCTCCTTTCTTGAAAAGTGACATAACATTTGCCAACTTCCAATCTGATGGGACCATCCCTGAATCTAAGGAATTCTGGGAAATCATATCCAGTGCATTCACTATCTCTGCAGCTATCTCTTTTAGAACCCGAGCATGTAGGCTATCTGGTCCTGGGGACATATCAGATTTTAGTCCCTCAAGTTTCTCCAATACCTTTTCTCGACTGATATCAATATCCTTAATTTCCTCACTCTTTTTAGCCCCTAGGTTCCCACCTATTTCTGGTATGGAACTTGTGTCTTCTACTGTGAAGCCAAACACAAAATATTTGTTCAATGCCTCTGCTATTTCCTCATTCCTCATGATGATTTCTCCCGTCTCTGCCTCTAAGGGACCAACGTCTACTTGAGCTACTCTCTTCCTTTTTATGTACTTATAAAAGCTCTTACCATCTGCTTTTATATTGCTGGCTAGTTTACCTCACCAAAGCCTTTGACCTCGTCAGCAGACATTGTCTCTTCAGACTACTAGCAAAGATCGGACGTCCACCAAAGCTACTAAGTATCATCACCTCATTCCATGACAATATAAAAGGCACAATTCAGCACAGCGGTGCCTCATTAGACTTCTTTCCTATCCTGAGTGGCGTGAAACAGGGCTGTGCTCTCGCACCGACACTGTTTGGGATCTTCTTCTCCCTGCTGCTCTCACATGCGTTCAAGTCTTCAGAAGAAGGAGTTTTCCTCCACAGAAGATCAGATGGCAGGTTGTTCAACCTTGCCCGTCTAAGAGCAAAGACCAAAGTACGGAAGGTCCTCATCAGGGAACTCCTCTTTGCCGATAATCCTGCATTAACATCCCATACAGAAGAGTGTCTGCAGAGACTCATTGACAGGATTGCGGCTGCCTGCAATGAATTTGGCCTAACCATCAGCCTCAAGAAAACGAACATCATGGGACAGGACATCAGAAATGCTCCATCCATCAATATCGGCGACCACGCTCTGGAAGTGGTTCAAGAGTTCACCTACCTAGGCTCAACTATCACCAGTAACCTGTCTCTCGATGCAGAAGTCAACAAGTGCATGGGAAAGGCGTCCGCCGCTATGTCCAGACTGGCCAAGAGAGTGTGGGAAAATGGCGCACTGACACGGAACACAAAGGTCCGAGTGTATCAAGCCTGTCTCCTCAGTACCTTGCTGTATGGCAGCGAGGCCTAGACAACGTATGTCAGCCAAGAGCGACGTCTCAATTCATTCCATCTTCGCTGCCTCCGGAGAATACTTGGCATCAGGTGGCAGGACCATATCTCCTACTCAGAAGTCCTCGAGGTGGCCAACATCCCCAGCATTTATACCCTACTGAGCCAGTGGCGCTTGAGATGGCTTGGTCCTGTGAACCGCATGGAAGATGGCAGGATCCCCAAGGACACATTGTACAGCGAGCTCGTCACTGGTATCAGACACACTGGCCATCCATGTCTCCACTTTAAAGACGTCTGCAAAGGCGACATGAAGTCCTGTGACATTGATCACAAGTCGTGGGAGTCAGTTGCTAGCGATCGCCAGAGCTGGTGGACAGCCATAAAGGCGGGGCTAAAGAGTGGCGAGTCGAAGAGACTTGGCTGTTGGCAGGAAAAAAGACAGAGGCGCAAGGGGACAGCCAACTGTGTAACAGCCCCGACAACCAATTTTATCTACAGCGCCTGTGGAAGAGTCTGACACTTTAGTATTGGCCTTTATAGCCACTACAGGCGCTGCTTCAGAAACCACTGACCACCTCCAGGCACTTACCCATTGTCTCTCGAGACAAGGAGGCCGAAGAGGTTTACTGTCATATTCTAGTTGTTCCTTTTTTATCAACTTTTTGCTGGTTTCTAAAACACTCCCATTCCTCAGACTTGCTGCTATTTTTTTGCAACATTCTAAGCCTCTTTTCGTCTAATACTCTCCTTAACTCCCTGAGTGAGCCACGCATGGGTCTTTCTGGATGAGTTTTTGTTTCTGAATGGAATGTGCTTTTGTTGAATCCTTTAAACTGTTTCTTTTAATGTTTCCCACTGTTCACTTATTGCCATACCTTCCAGTCTATGTACTCAATTAACCTTAGCCAGTTCTCCCCTCATACCTTCGTAATTGGCTTTGTTTAAGTTTAAGATTCTTGCTTGTGATTGAAATGTGTCACTTTCGAACTGAACATGAAATTCAATGGTCTTATGATCACTATTTTCCAGTGGATCTTTTACTATGACATTGCTTATTAACCCTGCTTCATGACATAATATGAGATCTAAGATAGCCTTATCCCTAGTTGGTTCTACAACATATTGCTCCAAGAAACTGTCATGAAAGCATTCTACAAATTCATCTTCTAGACCACTGTTGCCAATCTGATTGTCCCAGTCTATATGCAGATTAAATTCCCCCACAATTAATACATTACCTTTTTTACATCCTGCAATAATTTCCCATTTTAATGTTCTGTCCAACAATATAACTACTGTTAGGGGACCTGTAAACTATTCCCACCAGTGTTTTCTGACTCCTGCTATTCCTAATTTTCACCCAAACTGATTCTACTTCATGATCTTCTGAGGCCAGATCCCGTCTTATTAATATAAAAGCAAAATACTGCGGATGCTGGAAACCTGAAATAAAAACAAGAAATGCTGGAACCACTCAGCAGGTCTGGCAGCATCTGTGAAAAGAGAAGCAGAGTTAACGTTTCGGGTCAGTGACCCTTCTTCGGAACTGACAAATATTAGAAAAGTCACAGGTTATAAGCAAGTGAGGTGGGGGTGGGGCAAGAGATAACAAAGGAGGTCTAGATTGGACCAGGCCACATAGCTGACCAAAAGGTCATGGAGCAAAGGCAAACAATATGTTAATGATGTGTTGAAAGACAAAGCATTAGTACAGATTAGGTGTTCATACACTGAATATTGAACAGCAGCAAATGCAAACCTGAAAAAAAACAGTGGGTAAGCAAACTGAACAAACTAAGATGAAATGAAATAAATGCAAAAAAAGATTGTAAAAAATGTAAAAAAAAGAATGTAAAAACAAGGAAGAATAAATAACTATCCCAGGCCCCAAACACTCCTTTCAGGTGAAGCAGCGATTTACTTGTACTTCTTTCAATGTAGTATACTGTATTCGCTGCTCACAGTGTGGTCTCCTCTCCATTGGGGAGACCAAGCGCAGACTGGGTGACCGCTTTGCAGAACATCTCCGCTCAGTTCGCAAGCAGGACCCTGAGCTTCCGGTTGCTTGCCATTTCAACACTCCCCCCTGCTCTCATGCTCACATCTCTGTCCTGGGATTGCTGCAGTGTTCCAGTGAACATCAACGCAAGCTCGAGGAACAGCATCTCATCTACCGATTAGGCACACTACAGCCTGCCGGACTGAACGTTGAGTTCAATCATTTCAGAGCATGACAGCCCCCCATTTTACTTTCATTTTTAGTTATTTTTTCTTCCTTGTTTTTACATTCTTTTTTACATTTTTTACAATCTTTTTTTGCATTTATTTCATTTCATCTTGGTTTGTTCAGTTTGCTTACCCACTGTTTTTGTTCAGGTTTGCATTTGCTGCTGTTCAATATTCAGTGTATTAACACCGAATCTGTACTAATGCTTTGTCTTTCAACACACCATTAACATATTGTTTGCCTTTGCTCCATGACCTTTTGGTCAGCTATGTGGCCTGGTCCAATCTAGACCTCCTTTGTTATCTCTTGCCCCACCCCCACCTCACTTGCTTATAACCTGTGACTTTTCTAATATTTGTCAGTTCCGAAGAAGGGTCACTGACCTGAAACGTTAACTCTGCTTCTCTTTTCACAGATGCTGCCAGACCTGCTGAGTGGTTCCAGCATTTCTTGCTTTTATTCCCGTCTTATTAATGTCTTTATGCCATCCTTTACCATCAGGACTACCCCTCCTCCTTTGCCATTCTGTCTGACTGTCCAAAATATTGTGTACCCTAGAATATTTATTTCCCTAACCTTGATCTTGTAACTATGTTTCGGTAATGGTAATTAGATCTAGATCATTTACCTGTATTCATGCCACTAATTTATCTATCTTATGACAGATGCTTTGTGCATTCAGATAAAAGAACTTCAATTTCATTTTTTTACCTACATTCCCTGCATTGACCATATTTGCCAATGTACAATTTTTGTTAAACTCTTTGTCCCTTCCTGTCCCATGCTGTTGGGAGTTACCCACATCACTGTGCTGCTCTGATGCCCTGACCTGTCTTTGGATTTCTAAATTTTCTTTTACCCAAGCCGCCCCCCCACTTCTCTGTTAGCTTAAAGCCCTGTCCACAGCCCTAGTTATGCGTTTGGTCAGGAAACTGTTCCAGCCCGGTTCAAGTAAAGTCCATCCCAACGGAATAGCTCGCTCTTCCCTAAGTGCCTGAACGAGGGACCCAGCTTCGGCAAGAGTGAGGGGAACCACCCCCGTGCTCTTGCTACCGACCCTCCCTACACTCCCCTTCCCAACAACCCCGACTCCGTGAGACCCCTCCCTCCCTGTGGCCTGGGTCCAGTGCCACTCCTGGGCCCCAGGTAGGTGCTCCTCTGGCAGCAGCCATCACCTCCGTGATGGTGTTGCTCAGTGAAAGAGCTGATTGGCTGGCAGTTCTCTGAAGGTGGAACTTCTGGCTCTGGGTCCTTGATCCTGTGGAAGGCCTGCCACTGTCCCATAAGTGCCTGATTGGCACTAGATTCAGCAGGCCCTCCGGAGAAGAGGTGATGCGGGGATCTCGGCATTTCTTTTTTTCCAGATGTCGAGACGCCCATCACCAGCATAAAATCCCGGCCTATAGTTGCTGTTTAATATTTCGAGTTAATATTTACTATTTATATAAAATTATATTTTGATTCAACATTATTCACTTTTGTGAACTACAGTCGATAAATAAATGTCCTGAAAATATTACTATCAGGTCCATTAAGTGGAAATACATTTCCAAATGTATTAGGATTCATTTAAAATGTTGGAACATTAATTAGTACATTGGTGGGAAAAAGCTGATGCATGAAATATTATATCATGGGAATCTTTGACTGGCCTTTAACCTTTCTGAAATAATTTTAGCCAGAATAATTACAAGAACGACACAACCAATGCAGAATTCACTCATCTACTTCCTTCACAGACCTAACGCAGGCTAATTACACCTTGAGTACACTATAGATAGTGTTCAGGTTACGTCCCAGGTCAGTAAAACATCAAAGTTTGAGTGAGATTTTCATTATTATAATATACTGTTTAGGTCATCTTAGGATTCTCACTTTCATGGCCTTTCTTTTTTTGAAACTTCCTTTACTTACAGGCCTCAACATTTTGCAACACAGGTTGGATGACCTTTCCTGAGCTTCTGTGAACAGAATTGCATGACAGACCACAAAGATATGCAATAAAATATGGATTGGATTCCCTCAGTTCCCTTCTTCTTTGTGGGCCAGCAGCTGTTTGACGGATCCCTGTAATGACCTGGTTCAGATTGGATAGCAGGGAGCTGTCAGCGCAAATGTGCCCTGACATTACATGCCACAGCTGTTGAAACACTAACATATTGTGACAATGATGTACCCGTTTATATCAGCTTTTAACCTAACTACTGCATAGAAGTTGCTTTGAAAGGGAGAGGAACACACATCAAAGAGACTATCTGTTGTCACTCCTGAGTTTTGTGATGGCATTTGAAAGGGAAAGAATTGTCAGATATCACTGACGATGCAAATGTGCGCCTTTCACATAACAGACCCAATAACCCAGTCTACCTTATTCTTGGATATCATTGTTGCATGTGGTGTATAAAATAGCTATAGCCTAAAAGCCTTTACTTACATATCATGACATCAGAAGTCGCATGTGTTCTTCTTCTTTTGGCCTCCTTATCTCGAGAGACAATGGGTAAGCGCCTGGAGGTGGTCAGTGGTGTGTGGAGCAGTGCCTGGAGTGGCTATAAAGGCCAATTCTAGAGTGACAGGCTCTTCCACAAGTGCTGCAGAAAAATTTGATTGTCGGGGCTGTTACAAAGTTGGCTCTCCCCTTGCGCCTCTGTCTTTTTTCCTGCCAACTGCTAAGTCTCTTCGACTCGCCACACTTCAGCCCCGCCTTTATGGCTGCCCGCCAGCTCTGGCGAACGCTGGCAACTGACTCCCCGACTTGTGATCAATGTCACAGGACTTTATGTCGCGTTTGCAGATGTCTTTAAAGCGGAGACATGGATGGCCGGTGGGTCTGATACCAGTGGCGAGCTCGCTGTACAATGTGTCTTTGGGGATCCTGCCATCTTCCATGCAGCTCACATGGCCAAGCCATCTCAAGCGCCGCTGACTCAGTAGTGTGTATAAGCTGGGGATGTTGGCTGCCTCGAGGACCTCTGTGTTGGAGATACGGTCCTGCCACCTGATGCCAAGTATTCTCCGGAGGCAGCGAAGATGGAATGAATTGAGACGTTGCTCTTGGCTGACATATGTTGTCCAGGCCTCGCTGCCATAGAGCAAGGTACTGAGTCGCATGTGTACAGTAAGCCAAAGTGCACAAAAAGTTACACAAAGGTGCCACATCAAAGGTTACTGTGGAAAATAAAAGCTCATGGTATTGGGGTGTAGCGTATTGGCATGGATAGAAGATTGGCTAGCTAACGGGAAACAGAGTAGTCGGCATAAATGGGTCATTTTCTAGTTGGCAAGATGTAACAAGTGTTGTGTTACAGGGATCAGTGCTGGGGCCTCAACTTTTTTACAATTTATATAAATGACTTGGATGAAGGGACTGAAGGTATGGTTGCGAAATTTGTTGATGACACAAAGATAGGTAGGAAAGTCATTTGTGAAGAGGACACAAGGAGGCTTCAAAGGGATATAGATAGGCTAAGTGAGTGGACAAAGATCTGGCAAATGAAGTGTAAAGTGGGAAAATGTGAAATTGCCCATTTCGGCAGGAAGAATAAAAATGTATATTATTTAAATGGTGAGAGATTGCAGAGCTCTGAGATGCAGAGGGATCTAGGTGTCCTAGTGCATGAATCGCAAAAGGTTAGCATGCAGGTGTTCAGCAAGTAATTAGGAAAGCTAATAGAATGTTATTGTTTATTGCGAGGGGAATTGAATACAAAAGTAGGGAGGATATACAGGACATTGGTGAGACGACATCTGTAGTACTGTGTACAGTATTGATCTCCTTATTTAAGGAAGAATGTAAATGCATTGGAGGCAGTACAGAGAAGGTTTACTAGACTAATACCTAGAATGGGCAGGTTGTCTTCTGAGGAAAGGTTGAACAGGCTAGGCTTGTATCTGCTGGAGTTTAGAGGAGTAAGAGGTGACTTGATTGAAACATATAAGATCCTGAGGGGTCTTGACGGTGGATGTGGAAAGGATGTTTCCTCTTGTGGGAGAATCTAGAACTAGGGGTCACTGTTTAAAAATAAGGTGTCGCCCATTTAAGACACATGAGAATTTTTTCTCTCAGGGTCGTGACTCTTTGGAATTCTCTTCCTCATAAGGGAACAGAGTCTTTAAATATTTTTAAGGCAGAAGTAGATAGATTCTTGATAAGCAAGGGGGTCAAAGGTTATTGGGGTAAGTGGGAATGTGGAGTTGAGGTTACAATCAGATCTGCCATGATCTTTTTAATTGGTGGAGCAGGCTCGAGGGGCCGAGTGGCCTACTCCTGCTCCTAATTCCTATGTTCGTATGTAAAAGTATTTCTCCAAACATCTCCTTTTTCATAAAAAAAAAGTCTTGTCCTTTCAAAATCCTCTGTCCTGATGCATATGTTTCACACATAATTTTTAAAGCATTCAGGTTGTTTTATGATACGCATGTGAGTTGTTATTGGCTGTTTGTTTGGTGTCTGATGGGTTCCTGGAGTAATGTTGCTGGTGTTCCTTCTCTGGGGAATGTTGTTGCTGTGGTGAGTGTTGCTGCTGTGCTGATTGGAGTACAGTTGACCTCTGGGGCTGATGGTCGTTCAGTTCCTTGTTCAGTTGGCAAACTCAGATCTGTCTCTTCAGCCGTTTGCTGTTAAGAAGCAGCTTCTCCAGTTGAGCGTCTGTGGTTGCGACAATAGATCTGGTCGTTCACCTTCACCTGGTATGATCGAGGTGACAACTTGTTCATGCAAATCCCAAGTTGCCAAGTGGGCTGATTTTTATTGAGTGCGTTGAATGTTTGCACTCTGACCAGCTTTCCAACTCTCAGCTCTGGCAATGATTTGGCAATTTTATCAAAGTGACATTTAATTTCTGTAATTTCACTGTGATCTTGTCCCTCTCACCTGTTACTACTTCTATCTTCAGTAGATGCTTAGCTGTTTGAAGAGTTGTCTGGGTGAGGCGTGACATTAGTTGGTGGACTGGATTACTTCCCATGCCTTCAGTAGTTGTGTTTCTCCACCCTGAGATTGCCTTGTACACATCCATGCCGGATCTAGTAGATTTCTTTATGATCCTTTTGGTAATTTTCACCACTGCCTCAGCCTTTCCATCTGACTGGGGATAGTGTGGAGTTGATGTGCAGTGCTGAATTTCCCAATCATTCATGAAGTGTCTGAATTCTTCATTTATGAACTGGAATATCATGATTCCTGAGGGGCTCTTTAGCTTGCTTAGCTTGATATTCATTGCATTCACTGCACTGGCTGATGCGGTCCTTAATCTCATTGCTCATGTTTGGCCAGTAGAGCATTTCTCTTGCCTTTTTTAGACTAGACTTGATTCCTAGCTAGCTTGCATGGATGCGCTTCAGCATCTCTTTTCTCATCTCGTTAAGGATAATGACCCTACTGCTTCTGCATACGATGCCATCTTGGGTAGTCACTCATCTCTGTACACCCAATACGCTCTTACAGCAACAAGTGTGGCCTTGATGGTTTCAGGCCATCCTTGCATCACAAACTCCTGTGGCACTTGAAGAGTTGCACCTCATCATGCAGTTTTCTTGATCTGAGCAAGATGCTTGTCTTTCAGATTCAATGTCCCTGCTGGGTTGATGATTTCCAGAGCATGTCTCTTTTTTAAATTCGTTCATGGGATGTGGGTGTCACTGGCTCGGCCAGCAATTATTTGGCCATTCCGAATTGCCCTTGACAAGGTAGTCTTGAGCTGCCATCATGACCTACTGTGATCTTTGGGGTATCAGTACACTAACAATGCTGTTAGGGAGGTAGTTCCAGGATTTTGGCCCAGCGACAGTGAAGGAATGGTGATAAATTTCGAAGTCAGGATGGTGTGTGGCTTGGAGGGAAACTTAAAGGTGGTGGTGTTCACATGCATCTGCTGCCCTTGTCCTTTTAGGTGGTAGAGGTTGAGGGTTTGGGAGGTGCTGTCAAAGGTGTTTTGGTGATTTTCTGCAATGCATCTTATAGATGGTACACACTGCTGCCACTGTGCATCAGTGGTGAAGGAAGTAAATGTAGAAGGTGGTAGATGGGGTGCCAATTAAGTGGGCTGCTTTGTCCTGGATGGTGTTGAGCTTCTTGAGTGTTGTTGGAGCTGTACCCATCCAAGCAAGTGGAGAGTATTTCATCACACCCCTGACTTGAGCCTTATAGATGGTGGGCAGGCATTGGGGAGACAGGAGGTAAGTTCCTCACCACAGAATTCGTAGCCTCTGACCTGCTCTTGTATTTATGTGTTTAGTCCAGCTCATTTTCTGGTCAATGGTAACCCCTAGGACGTTGATAGTGGGCGATTCAGCGATGGTAATGTCATTGAACATCAAGGGGAGATGGTTCTATTCTCTCTTGTTTGAGATGGTCATTGCCTGGAACTTGTGTTGCACGATTGTTACATGCCACTTATCAGCCCATGCCTGGATATTGTCCAGGTCTTGCTGCCTATGGACACGAGCTGCTTCAGTATCTGAGGAGTCACAAATGGTGTTGAACACTGTGCAATCAACAGCGAACATCCCCACTTCTGACCTTATGAAGGAGGGATGAAGCAGCTGAAGATGGTTCAGCCGAGAACATTACCCTGAAGAATTCCTGCAGTGATGTCCTGGGACTGAGATGATTGACGTCCAACAACCACAACCATCTTCCTTTGTGCTAGGTATGATTCCAACCAGTGGAGAGTTTCCCCCTTGATTCCCATTGACTGCAGTTTTTCTAGGGCTGCTTGATACCCTACTCGGTCAAATGCTGCCTTGATGTCAAGGGTAGTCACTTTCACCTCACCTCACCTCTTGAGTTCAGCTCTTTTGTCCATGTTTGGACCAAGGCTGTAATGAGGTCGGGAGCTGAGTGGCCCTGGCAGAACCCAAACTGAGCGTCAATGAGCAGGTTACTGCTGAGAAAGTGCCACTTGATAGCATCATCGACAACACCTTCCATCACTTTACTGATTAATGAGAGTAGACTGATGGGGTGGTAATTGGCCGGATTGGATTTCTCCTGCTTTTTGTGTACAGGACATACCAAGACACTTTTCCACAATGTTGGGTAGATGCCAGTGATGTAACTGTACTGGTACAGCTTGGCTAGAGGTGTGACTAGTTCTGGAGCACAAGTCTTCAATACTATTGCCGAATGTGGTCAGGGCCCATTGTCTTTGCAGTATCCCGTACCATCAGCCGTCTCTTGATATCACGTGGAGTGAATCGGATTGGCTGAAGACTTGCGTTTATGGTGCTGGGGAGCTCAGGAGGAGCCCGAGATGGATCATCCACTCAGCACTTCTGGCTGAAGATTGTTGCAAATGCTTCAGCCTTGTATTTAGCACTGATGTGCTGGGCTCCCCCATCATTGAGGATGGGTATATTTGTGGAGCCTCCTCCTCCTGTTAGTTGTTTAATTGTCCACCACCATTTATGACTGGATGTGGCAGGACTGCAGAGCTTCGACCTGATCCGTTGGTTGTGGGATCACTTAGCTTTATCTATCGCATGCTGCTTACGCTGTTTGGCATGTAAGTAATCCTGTGCTGTAGCTTCACCAGATTGGCACCTCATTTTGAGGTATGCCTGCTGCTGCTCCTGGCATGCCCTCCTGCACTCTTCCTTGGACCAGGGTTGGTCCCCCCGGCTTGATGGCAATGCTAGAGTGGAGGGATATGCTGGGCCATGAGGTTACAGATTGTGGTTGAATACAATTCTGCTGCTGCTGCTGATGGCCCACAGCACCTCATGGATGCCCGCTTTTGAGTTGTTCCATTTGTTTGGAATCTATCCCATTTAGCACAGTGGCCGCGCCACACAACAGGATGGGGGATATCCTCATTGTGAAGACAGGACTTTGTCTCCACAAGGACTGTGCGGTGGTCACTCCTATCAATGCATGAACAGATGCATCTGCGACAGGTAGGTTGGCGAAGACGAGGTGAACAAAGAACAAAAATAGGGTGAAATAGGGTTTTCCCTGTTAGTTCCCTCACTTCCTGCTGCAGACCCAGTCTAGCAGCTATGTCCTTTAGGACTTGGCCAGTTTGGTCAATAGTGGTGCTACTAAGCCACTCTTGGATTGAAGTCCCCCACCCAGTGTGTATTTTGTGCCCTTGCTACCCTCAGTGCTTGTTCCAATTGGTGTTCAACATGGAGAAGCATTGATTCATCAGCCGAGGGTGCCATTAGATGGGAATCAGCAGGTAGTTTCCTTGCCCATGTTTGACCTGATGCCATGAGATTTCATGGGTTTCAGAGTCAATGTTGAGGACTCCCAGGGAAACCACTGTGCCACCACCTCTGGTTGGTCTGTCCTGCCGGTGGGACAGATCGTACCCAGGGATTGTGATGGTGGTGTCTGGAACATTGTCGTAAGGTATGATTCCATGAGTATGACTCTGTCAGGCTGTTGCTTGACTAGTCTGTGGGACAGCTCTCCCAATTTTGACACAAGCTCCCAGATCTTAGTAAGGAGGACTTTGCAGGGTTGACCGGGCTGGGTTTGCTGTTGTCATTTCCAGTGTCTAGGTTGATGCCGGGTGGTCTGTCTGGTTTCATTTCTTTTCTTGGACTTTGTGGCAGTTCAATACAACTAAGTTGCTTGCTAAGCCATTTCAGAAGCCAATTAAGAGTCAACCACATTGTTGTGGGTCTGGAGTCATATGTCGGTCACACCAAGTAAGGACATTAGTGAACCAGATGGATTTTTACAACAATTGACAATGGTTTCATGGTCACCTTTTGACTAGCTTTTAATTTCAGATTTATCGTGGTGTTTCTTCTTGTTGAATCTGGAAGATTTCACACTCTGTCCTCGCATCATCAACTTCGTTCAAAGGGAGTGCAGCTCTCGACAGCATGTCAGTGAGGTACATCTGCTTCCCTTGCTTGTACTTCACTTCCGAGTGATATCTCTACAAGCAAAGTAACATCCTTTGCAAACACTTTGAAGCAGATAGAAGTGGTTTGAAAAAGGTGCTTTGAAGTGGCTTGTGGTCAGCCTGTAGCATCATTTTCTCTCTCCCAAAATAGTGCTTGTTGAAATGCTCACAAGCAAAGATAATAGCCAGACGCTCTTTCTATGCATATTGTTGTTCAGTTTGCATTAACACTCTAGATGGAAGTGCAGCTGGTTGTCCTTGCTGCATGAGGATGACTCGATCCTGTTACACTGGCATCACACTGACTTCCTTGTTGATATCATAGTACCTCAGCACTGGGGTTGTCACTGTTTCATCTGAGTGAAAACTGATTCTTGTTCTGTGTCCCAAGACCACTGAACATTCTTTGCACTGAGCTTGGGTAGAGATTTACACTCTGACGACAGACTGGGCAAGAACTTGGCTAGCTACTTCATAAATTCAACAAATCGTTGAACTGCCTTCACATTTGTTGGTAGCTGCATCTCTGCTGCATTTCACACCTTATCAGGATCAGGGAGAAGTCCTTTAGTTGTCAGTACATTCCCTATGTACCTGACTTCAGTCATCTTCAGTTGAAACTTTAGCTTGTTCAGCTTCAGATTCATCTGCCGAGCTCTCTCTAGCAATCTTACTAGATTCTGATCATGGCCTTTGATGGCGTCTTCCATCCTATCTCCATATCCACAGACTAGAAGGTGATCCATGATTGCTTCCACTTCTGGTAGACCACTGATTATCTCATGCTGTCTTCGTTGGTACTCTTCTGGAGCAGTAGAAATGCCAAGCAGCATATGCAACCATCTGTACGTCCCAGATGGCATTCAGAAAATAATCAGAAAGCTGCTGCTTTAATTCAACTTCACCTACCAGTACCCATCCTTGGCATCTAGGTTGGCAAGTTGAGGCAGAATCTCTTCAATGGTTGGTATAGGGTAGTGAGATCTCTTCAATGATTTATTGCGGTCCTTTGAGTCTAAACACACCCTCAAGTTTCCATTTTTTTTCACTGCTACCATGCTGCAAATCCAGTCTGTAGCAGTTGTCACTCCCTTGATTACTACCATATTTTCAAGCTCCTTGATCTTGTCTTTCAGGCTGGACTTGATGGCAGTTGGAACTCTCCTCGGAAGATGTTGAGTTGGCCTCACACTCTCATCTACTTCGAGGTGATATTCACCACAAAGGCATCCAAGATCTAGGAAAACATCTTGGTAATCTTCCAGGATTTGTTGGTGTCATGAGAAACACTGCAAATCTCTACTGGTTCGTGGAGGGTTACCAGTCCAAGCCTTTGACTTGTTTCGGCTGTGATGAGGGGAGTTTGCTTCGTGTCCACAATCTGGAACTGAAGTTCATCTTTCTTCCCTTTGTATTGGTCTCTCAGCTTGGTTTGTCCTCTTGGATGAGCATCATTCCAACATAGAGCCCCAACCTTACCTTCTATGGCTTCATATTCGGGTCACCGTCTTGAGAAATTTAACACAAGTCTGTGAAGTTCATAATGTTGCCCGGAGAGCCAGGTTCTATTTGGTTTTGATGCTCTCCTTCTGCATTCATCATTCCAAGAGTCACAAACGACTTTCTATTTCATGATTTGACGGCGCCAACATGTTCTAGTGTGTAGAGTGATTCATCAGAATCATCATCAGACATCTGTCCATCAACCATCTTTACATGCTTGTTGTTTTTCTCTCTAGCAAAACATATGCTTGTAAAGTGATTCAGCTTCTTGCTTTCCCCACACTGGGCATGTCTCCTTTTCCTTCTTGTGGTGTCCCACACAGAATTTACATCCAGCACTCTGGCCTTGATCTTTCTGCTGGCCCATTTGAAAGCTGTCCTTCCTTTTTATCATTGACTTGTGCTTGGAAGACTTTGACTGCCTCTCAGTGTAGTGCACAGCCTTGTTGGTTCTCCCGTCAATACACTTCAGCTCTTGTTTAGCCACTTCAGAGCTTCTGCACATGTCAATAGCTTTCTTGAGTTTAAGCTTCTCTTCTCTCAGAAGATGTGCTCTCACTGCAGGAGCTCTTGTTCCTAAGAAAATCCTATCTCTGATGAGATCATCCTTCAGTTCCCCAAACTCACAAGACTCAGCTAGATGTCTCAGTACAGTCACATACTGATCAATACTCTCCCTCTCTTCCTGAGCTCTCGTGTTAAACACATAGTGTTCATAAATGACATTAATAGAGGGCTCACAGTAGGTCTTCAAAACCTCCAAAGGCTCACAAGTCTTGCTTTCTTCTCCTCAGTGAGATCAAGGGTACGTTATAGCTTGTAACACGCCTTCCCACCAATGATAACAGTTGCTATTTTTGTTTTTTTTTGTGCAACTCTGTGTCAATCTCATAACTCTGCCATTGAGACTGGAAGAATTGTCAATTCCCTCTCAAGTCTCCCTTCATGTCCAGAGGAGCAGGTGCTGGAAAATTCAAAGCCATGTTGACTTACCCAGCTGCCGTGTCCTGTGCAAAGTTGCAGACAGGAGTTGTTTTAAACTCAGATGTTTTGCACATCTGCTGACTGTCTTACAGCTATCAAAAGCCTCTCAAATCCTGGCTACTCACTTCTGACACCATGTTCCATGTGGTGTATAAAATGGCTACTGCCCATAACCTTTATTTACATATCATGACATCACAGGTCACATATGTACAGCAATCCAAAGCGTACAAAAGTATTTCTCCGGACAATTATCTCTCTTGACCACCACCAACTCTTAATCTCCAACTCTAAAGAACAGTAAATTCCTTAACTCGACCTTGCCTGAAAAATAGTGAAGTAGTGCTACGAGAAATCCTTTGTAATTTTAAATCCTAAACAGGAGTGTTACACTAACATTCTAAAACTTTTCATTTCTAAAATGTGAAGCGTTTAAGGTGCTATTTTTTTCACAAAGGCTCTTTGAAAGATCTGGAATTCCATTTATTTCACTGATTAGCAAAGTAGTCATAGAACACTGTGGAATGCTACATTGAGTATCCTTTTGCATATATGTTCTCTGTAAAAAGAATGTAGAATATAGAGAGCCTTATCTACAGTATGGGGGATACTCCCAAAAGGAGCTAATGGCAGTAAGCTAAGCGGTTCAAACTTCAAGAAGGACATTGAGTAAATGTGTGCTGTGTGTTGCTGATATGCAATGATATATACACATTAGGACTAGTGATTATACAGAATAACTGTAACTTCACTGAATGCTAAATAAGAGCTTATCACTGGGCAGGAATCCAGACAGTATATACTATGCAGTCCACTGTATATTCTTAGTGTTCTGATGTTAAAGCAAAAAGAGTAACTGCTGGAAATGCTCAATCATCAGCTGGAAGGGAAATATCGATCGATGAACCAGCTGCGCATTTCCAGCAATTTCTGTTCTTCTGATTTCCAGTGTTGGTGGTATTCTTAGCTGCTACAACTAAAAAACCTTGAACCCCTATGTTGTGCTGTGAGAGACAAAGGTGCAGTGTAGTGATGGCATAGACACTGAAGGGCTGTGTTCCCATTTGTTGCTGCCAGTTATATCAGGCAGAATCAGTCGAACCAGTGCAAAAGATCGGGGAATCTTGAAAGTAAGTTGCGTTGCGCCCAGAACCACTTGCATCACGTTTCCTCGATCTTTTGCATTGGTTCAAGATTCAATTGCCTAAATCAGGTCTCGCCTGCAAAACTGGCTGCACTCTCCAGGTCAAAATTATGAGATTCCGCCGATTGCGTTAGTTGCGACGGCTCTTCAAATTGCGCCTCATTTTCTTAGCTGTGCAGACACTAGCAGACATGTTTTAAAGGTTTATTCACATCAAAAATATGGACTTTACTAAGAAACTGACTGGTGTACACCAAGGAAACTATTAAATGGTTCACACAGCTTTTTTTTCATGTCATTGTTCAGTGATTTCAAATCAGGTTATTCACAAGAGGAGGACTGGACACCCTTATTAAAAATGCTTATTTTTGTAGACGAACATATTTTCTATTGTATTAATAAAACTGCAACAAGTTACCACTCTTAAATACATCAAGGAATACTTTTAAATGGAAAGTAAAGAAATGCTGCTTGATTGCATTGGTTCATGGAAGATTTTATGTTTGTGATTTATGCAAATTAATTTTAACAAAAAACTAACCAGCACAATTTCAAACCCATTTAGGGTGCAATTTTCTTATTGTGCTCAAAGTGGCATATCTACCCCCTAAGTACCTTCTCCACTGCTATTTTCACTCCTATTTCATGCACACAATGCCACTGACATTGTTCTCAAAGTGCGGGTAATGATTAAACAAAATTAAAATATTTTTCCTTGAATACGTATGTTAAAACTAATAAATGGCAGTGAACTTAAGTAGCAATTCAATCTCATTGCTCTGCTGACATTCAAAAGCTGCTCAGGCTCCACTGTTGTGATTTATGACATTATTGGGATTCCTTGATTGAATTACTGCCCTGTCGCTCAGCTCCAGCCACCAATTATCCTCCCTCGATCACATTTGCCAGCTTGTATGAATGTATTTTATATGTCCAATTTAAAGGGACACTGCCTTCAGAATAAGTCGAACCTTTTTTTGCCATATAAACCAGGAATTCCATGCCTCATTTTGGTCACTATAATGATACACACAAGTGATGTTGTTTAGGATATATTTACTTGATTGTAAGAGGAATAAAACATTTGATTAATATTTTCTATGCAGGCTACACTGCCCTTTAAAACAGTATAGAATTCAACTGCTCTCTTGCAATTTTGAATTTGAACGAATGAAAATTGTGATGCCAGGAGAATCTTGATAGTTTTATGCCGCTGCACTAATTAATACTGGACTGAAAATATCAGTAGCACTGTCACATAGGAATTAAAAATTAACTCACAGAACAGTAGAGACAGATAAAATGCAGCACTTCAGTTCATTAGCTCATATCCTTCACGTACTGGAGTGAAGACCAAGTGGGATTTATTGGAAATAATTTTTAAAAATTCTCTCCCTCTTTCATTTCTGCTTTTGTGCGAAGTGCTCTGCATTCAAGGGGAAAGGCAGATAACCAGTTATTGGGTTTCTGCTTTGTGCCTGGTTATTTCTGAGCCAACTGGTGGGAGCTGCATGGGAACAGCCTTAGATAACTCTCACTTGCCTTTCTTTCATAGAATCACAGAATTGTTGCAGCACTGAAGGAGGCCATTTCGCCCATCATTTCTGCACCAGCTCTCCAAGTTAGCAATACACTGAGTGCCGTTCTCCCGTCTTCTCCTCATAAGTCTGTACGTTCTTCCTTTTCAGGTAACTGTCTGATTCCCTTTTGAATGCTTCGATTGAACCTCCCTCCACCGTACTCTTTGGCAGTGCATTCCAGATCCTAACCACTCGCTGCATGAGAAATTTTACTTGCTTCTTTTGCCAATTACCTTAAATCGGTGCTGTCTCATTCTTGCTCCTTTCAGAAGTGGGAACAGTTTCTCCCTATCTACTCTGTCCAGACTGCTCATGATTTTGAATACCTCGATCAAACCTCGTCTCAGCCTTCACTTCTCCAAGGAAAACAGTCCCAACTGCTCCAATCTATCTTCGTAAATGAAGTTCCTCATCCCTGAAACCATTCTCGTGAATTTTTTCTGCACTCTCTCCAATGCCTTCACATCTTTCCTTAAATGTGGTACCCAGAACTGGACGCAATACTCCAGCTGAGGCCAAACTAGTGTCTTATACAAGTTCAACATAACCTCCTTGTTCTTGTACTCTATGCCCCGATTAATGAAGCCTAAGATACTGCATGCTTTTATTGACCGCACTTTCAACATCTTGACAAATATATGAACAGGAAGGGAATAGAGGGAAATGGGCCCCAAAAGTGCAGAAGGAGTTAGTTTCGGCAGGCATCAAGATCAGCGCAGGCTTGGAGGGCCGAATGGCCTGTTCCTGTGCTGTACTGTTCTTTGTTCTTTTATCTCCTGCCATTTTCAATAACTTATGCACATATACACCCAGGTCTCCCGTTCCTGCACCCCCTTCAGAGTTGTACCCTTTATTTTATATTGTCTCTCCATGTTCTTCCAACCAACATGAATCACTTCACATTTCTCTGCATTGAACATCATCTGTCATTTGCTTGCCCATTCCACCAGCTTGTCTATGAACTTTGAAGTTCTATACTATCCTCCTTACAGTTCACAATGCTTCCAAGTTTTGGATCATCTGAAAATTTTGAAATTTTGCCCTGTGTACCATGGTCTAGGTCGTTAATGTATATCAGAAAAAGCAAAGGCCCCCAAAGCTGACCCCTGTGGAACTCCACTATAAACCTTCCTGCCTCCTGTCACTCAGCCAATTTTGTATCCACGTTGCCACTGCCCCTTTTATCCCATGAGCTATAACTTTGTTCACAAGTCTGTTCTGTGGCACTGTATCAAATGCCTTTTGGAAGTCCATGTACACCACACCAATAGCATTGCCCTCATCAACCCTCCAGTTACCCCTTCAAAAAACTCCAACAAGTTAGTTAAACACTATTTTCCCTCAACAAATCCATGCTGGCTTTCCTTAATTAACTCACATTTGACCACGTGACTATTAATTTTGTTCTGAATTACTGTTTCCAGAAATTGTCCCACCACTGAAGTTAAATTGACTGGCCTGTTGTTGCTGGGCTTATCTTTGCACACTTTTTTGAACAAGGGTGTAATATTTGCAATTATCCAGTCCTCTGGCACTGCTGCTGAGTCTAAGGAAGACTGGAAAATTATGGCCAGTGCCTCTGCAATTTCCACTCTCACTTTCCTCAGTATCCTGAAATGCATCTCATCCAGTCCTGGTGCTTTATCAACTTTAAATATCCTTGCCATATCTAGAACAGTCACATCTGATGGAATGGTTGAGATTGTAAATCCACAACAATGAATGAAGGACGCAAAACAAACTCTTGTTTAAAAGAGATGATATATTACATACGTTGGTCATTACAATGTCTTCCAAGATAATATCCTCCCACTTTGAAACACAATGGATGAACAGCTTAAGAATTGTTAACACAACACATGTTAGTAGGTGGACTCCTCATACCTCAGCCTTTTCCATCTGTTAATTCCTATGCAGCACCTGGCTGTTCTTTGTGCAGCGCTTCTGGCTGTTTTAAGTGCTACGGATGTTAACTCGCTGGGGGCTTTCTTGTAGTTCAGCAGTGCAATGCACTTAGCGGCTATGACAGATTCCAGCTCTTCAAAATGAGATTGAAACCAGTCTGCATTCCGCTTCACAGATTTGCCATAGGTGGTCATAGCTGACTCATAGATGGCGTCTCTGATGTGGGCCCACATGGTCTCCGCATCCCCTGTGGGAGTGTTTTAAAGGGCTTTTTCAAGTGAATTCAGAAACTTTTGTAACAGCTGTGGATAAGAAATTCTACTCATGTTGATGCGCGGATGGCCCTTCTGCTTGGAGTGATGCAGCTTCTTTGGTTTGAGTCTAACCTTGCTGCACACCAGGGAGTGGTCGGTGTCGCAGTCCGCACTGTGGAAGCTGCGTGTGATTTGAGCACTGTTTAAGGAGGCTCGCCTTGTGACGATGAGGTCCAGCTGGTGCCAACGACGTGATCTTGGGTGCCTCCAAGAAACCTGGTGACAGGGTTTAGTGTGAAAGAACGAGTTGGTGATGCAGAGGTTATGATAGGTACACAACTCAAGCCAGGCGCTGCACAAATGACTACTGGCAACACCTATGCAGTCATATTCAGCTGGCCTCAGACACCGGAAACATCAGAGGAATGTATGATGGCATTAAGAGAGCTTTTGGGCCAACCATCAAGAAGATCATCCCCCTCAAATCTAAATCAAGGGACACAATCACTGGCCAACGCAAGCAAATGGACCACTGGGTGGAGCACTACTTAGAACTGTACTCCAGGGAGAATGTTGTCACTGAAACTGCCCTCAATGCAGCCTAGTCTCTGCCAGTCATGGATGAGATGGACATACAGCCAACAAAATTGGAACTCAGTGATGCCATTGATTCTCTAGCCAGTGGAAAAGCTCCTGGGAAGGACGGCATTACCCCTGAAATAATCAAGAGTGCTAAGCCTGCTATACTCTCAGCACTCTACGAACTGCTTTGCCTGTGCTGGGACGAGGGAGCAGTACCACAGGACATGCGCGATGCCAATATCATCACCCTCTACCACGGTGACTGCAACAACTACCGTGGAATCTCCCTGCTCAGCATAGTGGGGAAGGTCTTCGCTCGAGTCGCTTTAAACAGGCTCCAGAAGCTGGCCGAGCATGTCTACCCTGAGGCACAGTGTGGTTTTCGAGCAGGAGCTCGACCATTGACATGCTGTTCTCCCTTCGTCAGCTACAGGAGAAATGCTGCGAACAACAGATGCCCCTCAACGTTGCTTTCGTTGATCTCACCAAAGCCTTTGACCTCGTCAGCAGACGTGGTCTCTTCAGATTACTAGAAAAGATCGGATGTCCACCAAAGCTACTAAGTATCATCACCTCATTCCATGACAATATGAAAGGTACAATTCAGCATAGTGGCTCCTCATCAGACCGCTTTCCTATCCTGAGTGGCGTAAAACAGGGCTGTGTTCTCGCACCCACAGTTTGGATTTTCTTCTCCCTGCTGCTCTCACATGCGTTCAAGTCTTCAGAAGAAGGAATTTTCCTCCTCACAAGATCAGGTGGCAGGTTGTTCAACCTTGCCCGTCTTAGAGCGAAGACCAAAGTACGAAAAGTCCTCATCAGGGAACTCCTCTTTGCTGATGATGCTGCATCTCACACTGAAGAGTGTCTGCAGAGTCTCATCGACAGGTTTGCGGCTGCCTGCAACGAATTTTGCCTAACAATCAGCCTCAAGAAAACAAACATCATGGGACAGGATGTCAGAAATTCTCCATCCATCAATATCGGCGACCACGCTCTGGAAGTGGTTCAAGAGTTCACCTACCTCGGCTCAACTATCACCAGTAACCTGTCTCTCGATGTAGAAATCAACAAGTGCATGGGAAAGGCTTCCACTGCTATGTCCAGACTGGCCAAGAGAGTGTGGGAAAATGGCACACTGACACGGAACACAAAAGTCCGAGCGTATCAAGCCTGTGTCCTCAGTACCTTGCTCTACGGCAGCGAGGCTTGGACAACGTATGTCAGCCAAGAGCAACGTCTCGATTCATTCCATCTTCGCTGCCTCCGGAGAATACTTGGCATCAGGTGGCAGGACCGTATCTCCAACTCAGAAGTCCTCGAGCCGGCCAACATCCCCAGCTTGTACACACTACTGAGTCAGCGGCGCTTGAGATGGCTTGGCCATGTGAGCCGCATGGAAGATGGCAGGATCCCCAAGGACACATTGTACAGCGAGCTCGTTACTGGTACCAGACCCACCGATCGTCCATGTCTCCGCTTTAAAGACATCTGCAAACGCGACATGAAGTCCTGTGACATTGATCACAAGTCGGGGAGTCAGTTGCCAGCGTTCGCCAGAGCTGGCGGGCAGCCATAAAGGCGGGGCTGAAGTGTGGCGAGTCGAAGAGACTTAGCAGTTAGCAGGACAAAAGACAGAGGCGCAAGGGGAGAGCCAACTTTGTAACAGCCCCGACAACCAATCTTTCCTGCAGCACCTGTGTAAGAGTCTGTCACTCCAGAATTGGCCTTTATAGCCACTCCAGGCGCTGCTCCACACACCACTGACCACCTCCAGGCGCTTACCCATTGTCTCTCGAGACAAGGAGGCCAAAGAAAAAAGACTTCCTATGCATACATTATCCAAGCTTTTCAAAAGTCATTGAATAAAATACCACATAAACTGTTCAAAATATGCAAGAGGGATAAACCTGGTAACTACAGATCTGTTAGTCTAATGTCAGCAGTGGGAAAACTACTGGGTCTATTGTGGAAGACAAAAGTAATTCTTGTTGGGAGAAGCCTGGTGTGACACTGACATAAAGTGCAGCAATTGAAACTACAAGAACTCACCCTGAAGAGTTATAAAATGACTTTTCTTTTAAAAAATAGACAATGCTAAAATTTGGCTGCCAAAGGTTAAAAGACATGAGTTTGTATATTCAAACTGTCTGGCAGAGAGAAAAAAATACATTCAAAATAAAGCGGTGTCAATTACACCCATCCTGAACCTATCAAGAGACATTTTTGTAATAAAAACTAAAAGTGTTGGAAGTACTCAGCTGGTCAGGCAGCATCTGTGGAGAGAGAAGCAGAGTTCACGTTTCAGGTCTGTGCCCTTGAAAGTTCACAGACCTGAAGTGTTGGGCTGAATTTTACACTACCCCAGTGGGTTGGATGGTGGTGTGGGGGCAGAGAGGGCGGCGTAAAATTGAGCGGGGGCTCCGGGAGGCCTTCCCACCCCACTTCCGCCTCCGACCAACTTTACGGCGGTCGGGTGGGTGGAAACCGCCTGCCCACCTGCTCCAGGCCAATCGAGGTCCTTAAGTGTCCACTTAAGGGCACTCGCCCACCTCCACGGGTAATTTACCCATGGCAAGTGGGCGTGCTGGAGGTGTGATAGCTGCCAGCCTTTCCGTTTGCACAGGGTGCCCGATTGAGGGCTGTCCCTGACTCTGAACCCACCCCCAGGACCCAAGAGGCTCCCCCCCTCCCCCAATCGACTACCCTTGTCTCGCCACCATGACCAATCATCCCCGCCCCCGGCAAGGCAAGCCCAACCTACCTTCAGTTCCAGCTCCATGGCGTCAACTGGGCTGCAGTCCCAGCGGTAGTCACCGCTCCTGGTGCCGCTGCTGGGACTAAGAGCTGCCGGACCACTGATTGGCCGGTAACTCACTGAGGCGGGACCACCTCCCTCAAGCAGGTGGAAGTCCCGCCTCGGGACAATTAAAGCCCGGGGACCCGTAAAATGCGGGTTGGATCCCCGGGCTAGGTGGAAGCGGGTTCACCACCGACTTTTATGTCGGTGGTGAAGTCCTGTCCACCTATGGTAAAATCCAGCCCATTAACTCTGCTTCTCTCTCCACAGATGCTGCCTGACCTGCTGAGTATTTCCAGCACTTTCTCTTTTTATTTCAGATTTTCAGTATCTGTAGTATTTTGCTTTTATTTGAGAGTCATTTTTGAATTAAATGTTTTCTTCCAAAACAAAGAAGATGTGAAGTAGCCACATCCTGGGCTGTTGTCATCACTCCAGGAAAGATCAATGCCTCCCACGTTAGGGTCTGAAGTTCTGTTAACGGATGATAAAAACCTGGTAGTTCAAGATAATAGTGTGAACAGGTGTTGGATGTTAATTAGTTAATTGTATTCAAGTGTGTATATATAAAGAAGAGCCAGCCAGCACCGCCTGGTGATGTTGTTTGGAGAGCAGAAATCAGCTCTGTGGCAAGCAATAAACAATCTCCACCAAAGCATCCTAGTCTCAGTGTCTTCTTCACAAACAGGCTTGGAAAATTATCTAACATTGGTAGCAGAGAATGGTTGCCTGGAGACCAAGATTTGTTTTTAGACAGGAGATTACAATTGGAGTTTTTTTTTTAGAAAGCTGCAGTTAGAGTTTTTTTTTAAGAAAGGTGACTGAAACCAAGTGTAAGGTGTCGGGATACAAGTTTCCACTGCTGCTTTGTGAAGCCGAACCTTACAATCAATGGAAGAATGAAGTTGATCTTTTGGCATGGGTAACGTCTTTACCTAAAAGGAAGCAAGGAAAGGCCCTTGCACTTGCACTTTCTGTCAGAAGCAAGATCAGGGGCAAAGTGTTCTCGGAGCTCGAGGCTCATCATTTGGACGATGAGAAAGGTTTGGACAAACTCTTGAAATTTATGGATTAAATTTATATCATAGATGACTTATTGAATGCCTATGAGGTGTGGTCGACCTTTGATAAATTTAGGAAAATGGATGGTTCTTCCATAGAAGAATATATTATGGAGTTTTACCAACTTTTACAGCAAGGCTGTAGCATTTCTGCTTGGAAATTCCTAGATCAGAACTTGCCTTCAAATTGTTGGATTGTGCTCAGATATCGAACATGGGATAGGCTCTTGGTATTAACCGGAGTTAGATTCGAAGAAAAAGATACACTGTTTGATCAGATGTCTGACGCCCTAAAAAACCTTTTGGGAAAACGCTCCTTTCCGGCCACTTTCATGGCGCAGATGGGCTCTTTAGCGGTGACACCAAAGGTGGAGGATATAATGCTAGCAGCAGTTTGAGGCCGTTCAAGTATGGGGCCCAAGTATCAGTACGAAAGGAGAAACACACACAAAACAATTGAAGAAAGACCCTTTTGGCATCTATAACAGAATTGGGCAATTATGGCAGTAGGATGAACCCCAGGAATAACCAAGGGGTGGTCAACAGGTGTTTCCGATGTGGCTCAAAGTATCACTATGCGTTGCATTGTCCAAAAAGGAATAACGGGGTTTTTTGAGATGACAAGTGACGTGGAAGGTTAGGAAGGCAAAGATGACACTACTGTTCAATCAGCAGGAACTGTACTGGTCACGAGAAGCTTCAGTCCGATAATGAGTGTCCTAGTCGCAGATTCGTTCAATTGTACAGTACTAGACAGTGGGTATACATCCACAGTATGTGGAGTGGGCTAGTTAAGGTGTTACATGGATTCTTTAAGTAAGGAAGACTGAAATAAGTTTAAAGAATACGACAGTTCTACCTGTTTCAGGTTTGTGGATGACAACACGTTGAAATCATTAAAAAGAGTGGTAATTCCGTGTATAATAGCAGGGGTAAACCACTTTATTAGTACGGATGTAGTATCCAGTGATATACCTTTGCTGTTAAGTAAGCAATCTATGAAAAAGGCTCAGATGAAATTGGCTATGGAACATGATCAGGTGATTGACTTTGGGAAATCTGTAGCTTTGCGGTTTACACAGCCGGGACATTATTGTATTCCTTTTGCGAGACCTAACATCTCTAAGCAGGATGTTGAAGAAGTATTAATGGCATCCAGGGGTAGGGATTTAAAGGCAAAAAGGCGAATTATTTCAAAACTACATCGACAGTTTACATATCCATCCTGTCATAGGTTGAAGATTCAGTTGAAAGATACAGGGGTAATAGATGATGACTACACTAAACTTATGAAGATATCAGTGAAAAATGTGAGATGTTTTTAAAAAAAAAATACAGGAGGAAGCCATCGCGACCCGTAGTGAGTCTTGCATTAGCAAGGGACTGTAATGAAACCGTAGCGATGGACTTGAAAGTATGGGATAAAGAAAAAAACATTTTTATCCTACACTTTATAGACATGGCGACTCGATTCGGTCTGTCGATGGTAATTTATAGTAAAGACAAAGAAGTAATAGTGGAAAAGATAATGGAAAAGTGGATAGGAACAGGACTGGGAGCACTGGCTAGGTTTTTAACTGACAATGGAGGAGAAGTTGCCAATGATGAGTTCAGGAGTATATGAAAATATGAATATTGTAGCAATGCACACAGTAGCAGAAAGTCCTTTTAGTAATGGGATTTGTGAGAGAAATCATGCCGTGATTGACAAAATGCTTCGAAAAATTTTAGCTGACCGGCCAAATTGTAAATTGAGTACCCCTCTGGTGTGGGCAGTACATGCGAAAAAAATGCTTCAGATGGTTAAGGGCTACAGCCCGTATCAATTAGTTTATGGCAGGAATCCGAAAATATCTTTGGTAATGTGGGATCATTCCCTGGCTTTAGAGTGGACTACAATTAGTTCAATTTTTGCAGAACATTTGAATGCCACGCTTGCAGGGAGAAGAGCATTTATTAAGGCGAAGGTTTCAGAAAAAAATTAGGAGAGCTAAGAGGTATCGGATCAGGCCATCAGAAAATAATTTTGATCCCAAGGATATGGTGTATTATAAAAAAGAAGGGCACAAAGAATGGAGAGGAAGCGAACCAAGAAAGGAAAAGTTATAGGCATTGATGGCAAAATGGTGATTTTGCAACATGGCAACCGAGCCATTAGAGTACGTTCCTCGAGGCTTAATGGCACTGATTATACATTGACAGAATCTGAACAAATGATGGACACTGATGATGCACCATGCACTTCGCATGCACATATGTCAGACCTTTGCGAGAAACAGATTGTGGCAGATAATGGACTGACTGAGAGTGGACCAAGTGATAGCGAAGATCCAGATAAGGCCATTTATCCCAAAGGTCAACTACCAAAAGTTGGGACCAGAGTGACATATCTGCTAGAAGGGACTAATAAACGGAGGGAAGCCACCATTATAGGAAGGGCAAGAAAGGCTACAGGGAAATACAAACATTGGCTGACTGTGCAAGACAAGGGACAGGATATCAGACCTATAGGTTGGCAGAAGGAAGTGAAAATGTGGAAGGCCAGAAACATAAGTTCAGATAGTGGGTCTGAAGATGACCATAGTCCAAGGAAAAGGTGACGAGCTCATGAAAGGAAGTCTGGTTGTAGGAGGGACAGGTCGAGTACTAGTAGTCCAGAAAGGGATAGGAACTCTAGTAAGGGACATGGTTTCACTAGACCAAGGACCAGAGAGCAGGTGAGGGGTGCCACAAGAAGTTGGAGCCCTTATGATAGAGAAGCTCTAGTGTCTACTAACAAGTTAGATGGTAAATTGATAAAGGATGCCAAGCAAAAAGAGCTTGACAGTTGGAGAGGGTTTGGCATATACGCGGAGGTGCCAGATAGAGGACAGCCAGCATTATCTCATAGATGGATCTGTACAGAGAAAGTACTTCCCGATAGTACATGTAACGTGAAGGCAAGACTTGTAGCTCAGGGATTTAAGGAACGACTGGGTGACCAGAAAGTTAAAGTGGACTCCCCAACAGCAGGAAAAGTAAGTTTGAAGATTTTCCTAACCTTTTTAGTGGCACACTCATGGGAATGTAAGTCCATTGACAACAAAGCAGCATTTTTGCAAGGGGAGAAATTTCAAAGGGAAGTATTTTTAAAGCAACTAAAAGAAGCTGGAGATATGGAGGGGAAATTATGGAAGCTAAACAAGTGTGTTTATGAGCTAAATGATGCATCCAGAGTGTGGTATTTTTCAGTTAGGTCCATCCAACAAAAAGCTGGTTGTATTCAACTAAAGGTGGATCTGGCAATGTTTTATTGGTACTAGGAAGAAAAACTAGAGGGTGTTTTCTTGATGCATGTGGACAATTTTCTGTGGGAAGGATCTGAGGCATCTGAGAAATTTGTGGTATATAAAGTTCTGCAGGAATTTAAAATTGGAAGTCAGGCTTCCGGAGCTTTTAAATATATAGGGTTGAATATTAGGTAGACTAAGTTGGGGGTAACCCTAAATCAACAGTCTTACCTAGAGAATGTTAATAGGATCCCAATAAATTGGGCCAGATCCTCACAAAAGGAAGACTCTGCAACCAAGGAACAAGTGGACAAGTTGAGGAGCTTAATTGGACAGTTGAACTGGTTGTGCACACAGATTAGGCCGGATGCTTGCTATGATGTATTAGAATTGAGCACCATACTGAAACATGCTACTGTTGGGGGACTGCTGAAAGCAAATAAGACACTGAAGAGATTGAGTTTTGACAAATGTACATTCAACTTTCCAGCATTGGGTGACCCAGAAGAAATGAAATTGGCCATTTTTAGTGACATTTCACACGCTAATATTCCTGATGGTTATTCGAGCGCAGCAGGGTTCATTATATTTTTGGTGGGAAGAAATGATAAATGTTGTCTGTTAGCCTGGGAATAAAGTTTAAAGCACCTTAGCTGCTGAGACACTTGCACTGATTGAAGCGATAGATATGGGTATGTATTTATCGAGTATTTTAAAGGAACTCTTTTATATAAGGGGCAATCGGAGAAGCATTTTCCTATCGAATGCTACATAGGTAACCATTCTCTCTGGGACAATGTCCATTTGACAAAAAGTGGCACAGAAAAGAGGTTGAGTATAAAAGAAATGTTGGAAAGTCAAGAAATTTCCAAAATAAAATGAGTCACGCAAGTCATCAGTTGTCGGATTGTTTTACTACGAGAGGTGCTTGTTCGAAAAAATTGTTGGATGTCCTTGAAGAGAACCATCTTGTGTTATGATAAGTTAGGAAAATGTGGAAATTATTACGATCAGATCGCTTTTTGTTTTTTTTAAAAGGGGGAATATACAGCATGTTAATGACTGGTGCTATTGAAAGTTAATGATAAATAATGTAAAGAAAAATGTCTCATTATTTTTTTATATTTTTTTTATATATATATTTAATTTAAAGAAAAAAGGGGGAATCTGTTAGGGTCTGATCTGTTAATGGATGCTAAATACCTGGTACTTCAAGATAATAGGGTGAACAGGTGTTGGGTGTTAGTTAGTTAATTGTATTCAAGTGTGTATATATAAAGGAGAGCCAGCCAGCAAGAGCTGGGGGTGTTGTTTGGAGAGCAGAAGTCAGCTCTGTGGCAAGCAATAAACAATCTCCACCAAAGCATCCTAGTCTCAGTGTCGTTTTCACAGACAGGCTTGGAAAATTATTTAATATCCCAACAGAGACAAAGGTGTGAAATCATTTTTGAACTTTAAAATGTAGCTCCCTGAAGAGAAAGAGAAGGTAACCCAGGAACAAGCATCAGCAAAAGCTTGTCCAGCTAAGAGCTGGGAGAAAAATCTAATAGGCCAAGAAGGAGGGCACCCTGCTCTGAATTCTACATTTTCAACTCGTATAGCAGTGAACTGGAAGTGATCCTCTGTCTTCAAACTGAACTTTCAACCAAGAGATAAATCTACAAACACCTCAGGCCCACAACCAAAGAGAACTTGACTTGAATTCAACAGGTTTACCATGAACCCCAAAAGCCAACCTCACTTTAAAACTACTTACCCCTTTTTCTATCTATCTGTCTTGTGTGTGTGTTTGTGTGTGTGTGCATTTATGTGAGTGGATGCAGTTGCAATTTCGGGACAAAGCATATTACTCAATAATTAATTAAATTTTCTATTTTAAATCAATAGGAAAACCTGTCCCAGTCTGTTTAATGTTGGCAGGCTGTGAAAAGTGGGGTCCCGCAGGGATCAGTGCTTTGGCGCCAGCTGTTCACAATATATATCAATGATTTGGATGTGTGACCAAAAGTAATATTTCCAAGTTTGCAGATGACACAAAACTAGGTGGGAATATGTGTTGTGAGGAAGATACAAAGCGGTTTCAAGGGGATTTGGACAGATTTAGTGAATGGGCAAGAACATGGCAGATGGAATATAATGTGGAAAAATGTGAGGTTATCCACTTTGGTAGGAGGAATAGATGTGCAGAGTATTTCTTAAGTGGTAAGAGATTAGAAAATGTAGATATACAAAGGGACCTGGCTGTCCTTGTCAATAAGTCACTGAAAGCTAACATGCAGGTGCAGCAAGCAATTAAGAAGGCTAATGGTATGTTAGCCTTTAGCGCAAGAGGATTTGAGTACAGGAGTAGATGTTTTGCTTCAATTGTATAGAACCTTGGTTAGACCACACCTGGAGAACTGTGTGCCGTTTTGGCCACCTTACCTTAGGAAGGATATTATTGCCATAGAGGGAGCGCAAGGAAGATTCACCAGACTTGTTCCCGGGATGGTGGGACTGTCCTGTGAAGTGAGATTGGGAAACTGGGTCTGTATTCTCTAGAGTTTCGAAGAATGAGAGGTGATCTCACTGAAACCTACAAAATACTTAGAGATAGGGTAGATGCAGCTAAGATGATACCCCTGGTTGAGGACACAATTTCAAAATAAGGGGAAAGCCACATAGGACAGAGATGAGGAGTAATTTCTTTACTCAGAGGGTTGTGAATCTTTGGAATTCTCTACCCCAGATGGTTGTGGAAGCTCAGTCATTGAGTATGTTTAAAGCAGAGATTGACAGATTTCTAAATACCAATGACCTAAAGGGATATGAGGATAGTGTGGGAAAAAGGCATTGAAGTGGATGATCAGCCATGATTTTATTGAATGGCGGGGCAGGCTCAATGAGCTGAATGGCCTACTCCTGCTCCTATGTTCCAAGTGAAACACAAACGGGTTAAAGCCTGATAACAAAATAAATATTTGCTGCGATTAGATGGGAGTTGAACAGTGGGAACCAGCCACATCACTCACCATGTGGCCATAACAGTGGGTTAATGAGAGACAGCCAGCAAGGATTTGTCAAAGGTGAATTGTGCCTGACTAACCTGGTTAAGTTCTTTGATGAAGTAACAGAGAGTTGATGAAGGCAGTGCAATAGATGGTGTGGATATGGATTTTCAAAAGACTTTTAATAAAGTACCATTTAACAGACTAATATGGAAAACAAAAGCACATAGAATTAAAGGGATGGTGGTAATTTGGGTGCATAACTGTCTAAGAGATGGGATGCAGAGAGTAGTGGTAAATGGATGCTTTTCTGAGTGGAGGGATGTATGTAGTGGAATCCCCCCATGGTCGGAATTCGGACAATTGCTTTTCTTTTTATACATAAGTGACCTGAACTTGAGTATAGGGAGTACAATTTGGAGCTCTGCATGTGCTACAAAATTTAGCAATGTAGTAAGTTTCTTTCTTTCTTTCTTTCTTTCTTTGGCCTCCTTATCTCGAGAGACAATGGGTAAGCGCCTGGAGGTGGTCAGTGGTGTGTGGAGCAGCGCCTGGAGTGGCTATAAAGGCCAATTCTCGAGTGACTGGCTCTTCCACAGGTGCTGCAGAAAAATTTGTTTGTCGGGGCTGTTACACAGTTGGCTCTCCCCTTGCGCCTCTGTCTTTTTTCCTGCCAACTACTAAGTCTGTTCGACTCGCCACACTTTAGCTCCGCTTTTATGGCTGCCCGCCAGCTCTGGCCATGTAGTAAATAGCGAGGAGGAAAGTAACAGACTCCAAGAGGACTTAGGCAATTGGGCAGACAGATGGCAGATGAAATTTAATGTGGATAAGTGTGAATTGATGCACTTCAGGGGGACCAATGTGGAGACAGCAGCATAGTCTAAAGGATATAATTTTGAGGGGGTGAAAGAGCAGAGGAAACTCAGATACATTTTCATAAATATTTGAAGGTGGCACTACAAGCTGATAAAGCAGTTCAGAACGTCTATGGAATACTTGGCTTTGTAAGTAGGGGCATTAAATACAAAAACAAGGAAGTCATGCTTAACCTTTAAAGGACAGCGGTTAGGCCTAAGCTATATTATTATGGGCATTGGACTTTAGGAAGGATGTCAAGATCTTGGAGAGGGTACAAAGGACGTTTACCAGGATGATACCAGAGATGAGGGAATTCAGTTATGTAGAGAGATTGGAGAAGCTGGGGTTGTTTTCTTCAGTTCTAATAAAATTAATGGAGAGATTTAATAGAGGTTTTCAAAATTATGAGGGGTTTTGATGGAATAGGTAAAGAAAAACTGTTTCCTCTGGCATGTGGGTTGGTAACCAGAGGTCATAGATTTAAAATAATTGGCAAAAGAACTAGACAGGAAATGCATTTTTGTTTACAGTGCTTTTAAAATTTTGAACACACTACCTGAAACGGTGGGGTGGTGGAATCAGATTCCCTAGGAACGTTCAAAAGGAAATTGGACTGGGGTGAGGTTCTAAATTGGACAGCTCAAAGAGCTGACCCAGGCCTGATGGGCCAAATGGCCTCCTACTGTGCATCAATGCCAGTCTTCCATAGTGTCAGCCATGGCTCAGTTAGTAGTACTACTGTCTGAGTCTGCAGGTTGTGGGTTCAAGACGCACACCAGAAACCTGAGCACAAACTCTGGGCTGCCACTTCAGTGTAATGCTGAGGTACTGCTACACTGTCAGAGGTGCTGTCTTTTGGATGAGGTATTAAATTGAAGCCCTGCCTGTTTTCTAAGGTGAATGTAAAAGATCCCATTGCATGATTATGAAGCACAGCAGGGGAGTTATCCCTGTTGTCCTGGCCAACATTTATCCCTCAATGAACATCACAAAAACAAATTATCTGGTCATTATCACATTGCTGTTGTTGGGAGTTTGCTGTGCACAAATTGGCTGTCACCTTTCCTACATTACAGCAGTGACTTCATTGGATGTAAAGCGCTTTGGGATATCCTGAGGTCATGAAAGGCACTTGTCATGCAGACCCCCCCCCCCCACCTGCCAAGAATAAGGTGCATTAATTTTGTCATATAAACATTGATTTAAACTGTTGCTGGAGCCAGGAAATGACTTGTTAAACAGATCAGCCGTGGCTGGAAAAAACATTTGCATACTAACAGACAGTGCTTGGAAGGACAAAAGGGCTATTCCCTACTCCAGTTTAACCCACAATTGACTTTGAGCACCAGGTATTGCGTGTAAGAAGAGACATTCCAGGATTGGCTAAGACAAGATTCCAGAAACAGATGTAGTCAGAACAGCTAGTTACATGACTAACCTGCTTGGCAACTTGGGTTTTTCGGAATTGTACAAAGGGTTTGAACGGAGAAAGATTGTTTGCTCCTGGAGTGAGAAAACCTCACCTGTCTGTTCCCATCTCTGTCTCACAAGCCTTTGGATCCACTGAGGACACATGAACTTCAAGAGAGAAAAGTCTCCTACATTGAACAAGATTTAAGAAGAATACTGGGCCCCAATGAAAAGCAAGACCTACCTACAATAAAGGTCTTTACCGCGAGCTCAAATAACAGGAACCAAAACCATTTTCAGATATTGCATCAAACTTTTCCACTTTATTTCTTCTCTTTTCTGTCTCTATCTGCATGTGTGTATCGCGTATGCATGCTGGCATAGGCACGTCGTGTATCCGTAGGCGTTAATCGAATTAGAGTTTAAGTTTAATGAAGTTCAACCTTTTTTCTTTAAACCTAAGCAAACCTGTTTAGCTAGTTTCTTTGTCTTATAATTGGAAGTTAGTAAACAAGGATTCACCAAGGGGGAGCTAAAAACACAGTGTGTTTAAAATTAAAATATGTTATGGTAAGACCAGGTGAAGGCTGAGAGGGAACCCTAGACCCCTTTCTCACCTGGTCGTAGCACATTATATAATTGCAATTTTTTTATTGCCCTCTGTCTATATGCCACTTGTATCTTTACTTGAATGTTGTACATTTATGCTCATTTGTGTGACCCATATCACGGTCCCTTGTCGACATAAATTCACACCACAAACCAAATTTTCATTAAAAGAAACTTATTTTGCAGCTTATTCTCCACCATCTGTACAATGGGCTAGTAAAGAGTGAATAGTAAAAGGCTGTATCATGTTTAACAAGGTTAACAAGCATAATTCGGAAGAAGGGTCACTGACCCGAAACGTTAACTCTGCTTCTCTTTCCACAGATGCTGCCAGACCTGCTGAGTGATTCCAGCATATCTTGTTTTTGTAACAAATGTATTAATGTCCTGTGAAACCTTACCACCTTACTACTATATACACTTTGCATAAGATACCATCGAGCCCTAAAGGTGTATAGCGCAGAATGAAGCTATTGTGTCTGTGCTAGCTCTTTGAAAGTAACATTCAAAAGCTAATCACACTCTCACATTCTCTGCCTGCAGCCCAATATCTTTCTCTGCTTTAAATATTTATCCAGTTTCCCCATAATAAATGTAGTGTTGTCTATTTCAACCATTCACTTTGAGAAAGAATTTCATACTGCAACAACGTTTTACATAAAGACATTTCTCCTAATCTCTCTCCTTATGTGCAAATTGCTGACCCCTCGCCACTGACTGCATATCCAAAGGAAATAATCTTTCCAATTCACTGCAGCTAAACCTTTCATAAGTTTTTTTTAAAAATAACACTATCAAGTCTCATTTTGCCTTTTCTGCTTCATTAGAAATAGTCCCAGTGTAGTAAATTTCTTCTTGTAAATTTTCCAGTGCTGGCTTTATTTAGGCAAATGTATATTGGATGCTTGTTACAAGTTTTGAGTTTTACTTTGATGTTTTGTTGGTACAGTGGTATTTGTCACTCCTGCAAGTTGTCTGACCATCTTACATTCAGGAGAGTGCCCAGTGTCTAATTATAAAACAACACAGCCCAGGTGTCTGACAATATAACTTCCTTATGGTCTGAACTGGAGAGTAAAGGGTGTGCAATGACTCCTAATTGCAGGGATCAATGTCCTGTGCATGAAAGACATCTGAAAAAGGTCCTATCCAAAATTGGATTGGGCCATGTATCAGGCATCCCTTGTGGCTGCTTAATACAGGTGTTAGGCTCTTTACATTAGTAAGTCAGCAAAATAATATTTTAGTCCTGCCAGACCTGCTGAGTATTTCCAGCATTTCTTGTTTTTATTTCAGATTTCCAGCATTTGTGGTATTTTGCTTTTATAATATTTTAGGCCTCCCTGTCTAAAATTGCTCTGCAATGGGTAGGACAGACATCAGGCCCTCCCCACTCAGAATTATTCAGCAGCCACCAATGAGAGGTTATTTTTTAAATAACTGTTCCAGTTGAGCCAAGAGGAACAGAAATGCTCTTCTTAGCTCTACAACCCTTCTGATGGTTTCAGACAGCTCACAATTGATTCTCTCCCACCTCTCCCACTGCCCTCCAGCACCAGAACTCACCTGAGGGTCACTGCCAGTGAGGCAGGTGGCCCGCAATTGGATTTACCAATTGGGAAACTCAGAATTAGTTAGATAAACCTCGAGGCCCAATTTCGGACCAGCCTCAGGCTTCCTGATTTGGATGTGTATCTTTGCCTTTGCACCTAAAATCGGGCACCGACAAATTTCTACCCCTGCGCCAATTACACATGTACTCCTCCAATCTTCCACAAGGTGGACTATAGTACTTTGTGAGGTGAGATGAGATACAAAATTGTTTTATTTCATGGACAGCAAGTGAACAAATTGGGTGATGGTCAAAATTAGTTCCATTTAGTTCGCTCAATCTTACACTTATTGAAAAACTGGTACCATCCACCCTGTCCCCATCATTTTATGACCAATTTGTTTTTGGCATTCCTTCATTTCCAGATAAGTTCTCACTGCAAAAAATACACTTTTGCTTTTAGTTCCTGTCCTCAGGGTTACATCTCTGAGACTCTTATTTAAAATTTGACTGCCCAGGACTCCCTTTTGACATCTCGTCTGGACTCTCAGCCAAGGGGAGGGCTATGATGTTGACTTTCTCCCTATGAGTAATTTGACAGTCAGCCCATCAATAAAAAGGAGAGCTGCTTCTTATCTACCCTATCACTACCCCATTGGGATGTAGGTTTGAAGAAAACAGTTCCTGCTGTTCTCAGAATAAATGCAAGACTCCATGGTTAATGCACTTGGGATGACCTTGACTGTCAGCTGTACCCGTCTGTATACTGGCCCCTCTGACTTTATTACACATCTGAAATTCCAGCAACGTATGGCTTTTTTTAAACACCGATTCACTTCTATTTTAAAATGCAACGCTTAGCTCAGTCCCAAAATCCATTTCAGGAAGGAAACAAAATCAAATATCCCAAAACGTGATAGAATGCTCTATGGCTTTAATGTCTTTTTTTTATAATGGTCTGTCTGAAATTGGATACAGAACTCCAACTGAGGCCTGACCAATGTTTTGTATGATTTTGTCGATATCTCTTTACATTTGCCCATTCAGAGAATTCTGCACTTGAATCCCTTGGTCTCTATTATTTTTTTCACATATTTGTTCGTGGGATGTGGGTATTGCTGGCTAGGCCAGCATTTATTGCCCATCCTTAATTGCCCTTCAGAAGGTTGTGCTGAGCTGCCTTCTTGAACCGCTGCAGTTCTTGGGTTGTAGGTACACCAACAGTGCTGATAGGAAGGGAGTTCCAGGATGTGACCCAGCGACAGTGAAGGAACGGCGATATACTTCCAAGTCAGGACGGTGTGCGGCTTGTAGAGGAACATGTAGGTGGTGGTGTTCCCATGCATCTGCTGCCTTTGTCCTAGTAGGTGGTAGAGGTCACGGGTTTGGAAGGTGCTGTTGAAGGAGCCTTGAGGTGTTGCTACAGTGCATCTTGTAGCTGGTACCACTGTGCATCAGTGGTGGAGGGAGTAAATGTTGAAGGTGGTGGATGGGGTGCCAATCAAGCGGGCTACTTTGTCCTGGATGATGTCGAGCTTCTTGAGTATTTTTGGAGCTGCACTCATCCAGGCAAGTGGAGAGTATTCCATCACACTCCTTACTTGTGCCTTGTAGATAGTTGACAGGCATTGGGGAGGTAGGTGAGTTACTTGCTACAGAATTCCTAGCCTTTGACCTGCATTTATGTGGCTGGTCCAATTCAGTTTCTGGTCAGTGGCCATGATATTGCTGGTGGAGGATTCAGCAATAGTAATGCCATTGAATATCAGGGGGAGATGGTTCAATTCTCTCTTGTTTGAGATAGTCATTGCCTGGCACTTGTGTGGCACGAATGTTACTTGCCACTTATCAGCCTAAGCCTGGATATTGTCCAGGTCTTGCTGCATTTCTACATGGACTGCTTTAGTATCTGAGGAGTCAGGAATGGTGCTGAACATTGTGCAATCATCAGTGAACATCCCCACTTCTGACCTTATGATGGAGGGAAGATCATTGATGATGCAGCTGAAGATGGTTGTGTCTAGGACACTACCCTGAGGAACTCCTGTAGTGATGTTGATTGACCTTCATCAACCACAGCCATCTTCCTTTGTGCTAGGTATGATTCCAACCAGCGGAGAGTTTTCCCCCTGATTCCCATTGACTCCAGTTTTGCTAGGGCCCCTTGATGCCATATTCGGTCAAATGCTGCCTTATGTCAAGGGCTGTTACTCTCACCTCAACTGTGGAGTTCATCTCTTTTGTCCATGTTTGGACTGAGGCTGTAATGAGGTCAGGAGTGGAGTGGCCCTGGCGGAACCCAAACTGAGCATCAGTGAACAGGTTATTGCTAAGCAAGTGCTACTTGATAGCATTGTTGAAGACCCCTTCCATCACTTTACTGATGATTGAGAGTAGACTGATAGGGTGGTAATTGGGTTGGATTTGTCCTGCTTTTTGTGTATAGGACAAAACTGGGCAATTTTCCACATTGGCAGGTAGTTGACAGTGTTGTAGCTGTACTGGAACAGTTTGGCTAGGGGCGCAGCTAGTTCTAGAGCGTAAGTCTTCAGTATTATTGTCAGGGCCCAGAGCCTTTACAGCATCCCGTGCCTTCAGCCATTTCCTGATATCACGTGGAGTGAATTGGATTAGCTAAAGACTGGCATCTGTGATGCTGGGGATCTCAGGAGGAGGCCGAGATGGATTATCCACTCGGCACTTCTAGCTGAAGAAGGATGCAAATGCTTCGGTCTTGCCTTTTGCACTGATGTACTGGGCTCCCCTATCATTGAGGATGAGGATATTTGTGGAGCCTCCTCCTCCTGTTGGTTATTTTATTGTTCACCACCATTCACGACTAGATGTGGCAGGACTGCAGAATGTAGGTCTCCTCCGTTCGTTATGGGATCGCTTAGCCCTGTCTATCGCATGCTGCTTCTGCTGTTTGGCATGCAAGTAGTCCTGTGTTATAGCTTCACTAGGCTGACCCCTCATTTTGAGGTATGCCTTGTGCTGCTCCTGGCATGATCTGCTGCACTCTTCATTGAACCAGGGTTGGTCCTCCAGCTTAATGGTAATGGTAGAGTGGGGGATATGCTGGGCCATGAGGTTGCAGTTTGTGGTTAAATACAATTCTGCTGTTGCTGATGGCCCACAGCGTCTCAAGGATGACCAGTTTCGAGTTGCTAGATCTGTTCAAAATTTATCCCATTTAGCACGGTGGTAGTGCCACACAACACGACGGTAGGTATCCTCAATGTGAAGTCGGATCTTTGTCTCCACAAGGACTATGTGGTGGTCACTCGTACCAGTACTCTCATGGACTAATGCATCTGAGACAAGTAGATTGGTGAGGATGAGGTGAAGTAGATTTTTCCCTCTTGGTTCCCTCACCACCTGCCACAGATCCAGTCTTGCAGCTATGTCCTTTAGGGCTCGACCAGCTCGGTCAGTAGTGGTGCCACTCTTGATAATGGACATTGAAGTCCTCCACACAGAGTACATTCTGTGCCTTTGCTACCCTCAGTGCTTCTTCCAAGTGTGTTCAACATGGAGAAGCACTGATTCATCACCTGAGGGGAGGTGGGGCTGTAGCTGGTAATCAGCAGGAGGTTTCCTTGCCCGTGTTTGACCTGATGCCAGAAGACTTCATGGGGTCTGGAGTCAATGTTTAGGACTCCCAGGCTAACTCCCTCCTGACTGGATACCATTGTGCTGCCATCTCTGGTGCGTCTGTCCTCCGGTGGGACAGGACATACCCAGGGATGATGATGGTGTCTGGGACACTATCTATAAGGTATAATTCCGTGAGTATGTCTGTGTCAGGCTGTTGCTTGACTAGTCTGTGGGACAGCTCTCCCAATTTTGGCACAAGCCCCCAGATGTTAGTAAGGAGGACCTTGCAGGGTTGACAGGGCTGGGATTGCCATTGTTGTTTCCAGTGCCTAGGTTGATGCTGGGTGGTCCGTCTGGTTTCATTCCTTTTCTTAGATTTTGTAGTGGTCTGATACAACTGAGGACATTTAAGAGTCAACCACATTGCTGTGGGTCTGGAGTCACGTTTAGGCTGGATCAGATGAGGACGACAGATTTCCTTCCCTGAAGGACATTAGTGAATCAGATGGATTTTTACAACAATCGATGATAATTTCATGGCACCATTACTGAGACTAGCTTTTGTTTCCAAATTTTGTTAATTGAATTTTTATTCATTTAATGAATTTATATTCCACCAGCTAATTTGGTGGGATGTGAACCAATGACCTCAGGCCATTAGGCCAGGCCTCTGGATTACTAGTCTAGTGACATTACCATTACACCAGCATGCACACACCTAGGGCTGAATTTTGTGCCATTGGTGGGGCTTCCTGCATTGGGCCGTAAAGATGGTGGGAACCTGCCTCCAAGAGTTGCTGGATAATTGTGCCCTGAAAACCCTGGGCTGATATGGCCTCCAATAATCATAGAATCATAGTCCGGGACTTTACAGCACCCCCCCCCCCCACCTCGCTTCCCCCAACCCCAAGGCGGATCGGAGCCGGGGGGGCATGGAGAATCATGAGAATAGGCCAACGATTGCCTCTGGGTGGGAAGACCATTTGAGGCCCTTAAGTGGCCTATTAAGAGCACTTGGTGGGAGTGGGGTTGTCCCTCCTTCGTGGTCAATTTGTGGCCCTTGGAGGACCCCCCCCCCCCCACTGCACCACAAGACCACTCCCCCCAGTGACCCTGCCTCGCCTACCTCTTCTCTGGGGTTCTAGCACTGGGCTTGGGTTCAAGGCCTTAGCAGATCTGGCAGTGGCCACCGCTCCTGGTGGCACTGCCAATACTAGTGAGCTGCTGTCCCTGTGGCTCGCAGTTCTTGGAGATTTTGAAAGGAGGCAGAGGTGGAGTCCCCCCACTTTCCAGCCCGACACCGGGAGCCCTGCCTCCAGCGCAAAATCCAGCCCAGAGAATGATTACAGCACAGAAGGGGTCCTTTGGCCCATTATTTCTGTGCCAGCTCTCTGCAAAAACAACTCAGTTAATCCCACTCCCCCTCCTCTTCCCCCAGTAGCTGTGCCACTGGGAGCAGTGGCTACTGCTCTTGGACCCAGGCCCAGCGCTGGAGACAGGATCCAAATTTAGTGAGGTGGGGTTGTGGGGGCCAGACCAGCAAACCCCGGTGATGGTGGAGGAGAGGGTGGTCATTAAATGCAGGCAGAGGATGATTGAAGGCGATGTAGATTTTCCCGGCAAGGGGCCTTCCACAGATTTCCCATGGAGGAGGGCCTCCTCCCCAAGCCCGCAGGGCGGATGCCTCGTTTAACTGGGTGACCTCCCTGTGTGGCGTAGGCCACCCCTGCCGCTGGTTCAATCCCAGCTGTGGCAGAAAGAGGCCCTGATGTGGCCTTTAATAGCCCACTTAAGCATCTCAGTTGACTGCTGGGTGGGAAAGTTGTCATTGGCCTATCCGGCCCCCGACAAAATTACCTTGCGATAGGGAGGCAATGGGTCCCCCGCCCACCACCCACCCCCCGCCATCACCCCATCTTCTGTCGCAATTCTCTGGCCCCTCCCACCTCCTAGACTGTCTTTTGGGGGGGCCCATAAAATTCAGCCTCTGATGTCACATGAAAATATGCAGAGCAGGCAGATCATGGCATCAGTTAAGGTGCAGTGCTGCCATTTTATAGCACCATGCTCCAGCTGAGGCCCCCTCTTAAGCTCCCAAAGCTGAACATGTATTCAATAGCATGAAGGGCCTCCCCACCCCCAAAACCCCTGCCGCCAACCTCCGCTCCAAATAGCATCAGTTAAAGGAATCATCAACAACCTACATGTTAGTTGCTAGATGTTCTTCTGGCTGTTGCTGCAATTCTATATGTTTTCGGTGCTTTTCCACATTTGCTAAAAGTTTCAATACCCGACAGAGAGTGGTCTGGCTGGTTTTGCAGTACTTTTTTTCTAACTTAAAGGCTTCTGCACAAAACAGTTGTTCCTGGACATGGATGGCCCAGTAGGCCTTCATTCTGTAATTGAGCATCACAGGGAGAATAAGCAGAGGCCATGCAGAGATGGACAGGCTGCTGGAAGAGGGAGGAGGAGAAAGGGTAAAAGGCCTCTCAGCAGGGCTTCAGGGGAAAAGGCAGGGAGCGGGACTAGCTGAGTTACCTTTGCAGAGTGCTGGCATGAACATGATTGGCCAAACGGCCCCCTTCTGTGCTGCAACCATTCTATGATTATAGGAGTCTGGCCTAGGGTTTTCAGGGCACAATTATCCTACTTGACCATCAACAATGACCAATGATTGAGACATTTGCGTTTCACTAAGGAGATCATTACTGAAATCTGTCACCTGCTCAAGCCACAATGCCAACCTCACAGCAGGGCAAGGACAGCATCGTCAGTGGCTGTGAAGGTGACCGAGGGTATGGACTTTTATGGCTCAGGCTCATTCTGAGTTTCTACAGGAGATAATAGCAACATCACTCCGTTTTCAGAGCACTGCTGCATAAGGGAGATCACTGAGGCTTTTAATGTAAAGAGAGATCATTTTATTTCATTCCCTCTTGCCAGAGAAAAGCAGATGGAGTGAGCACCAGGGTTTATAAGCTTCCCCATAGTGCAGGGTGCTATTAACTGCACACACTTGGTTTTGCGAGCAGGTCATATCAACTGTACCATGTGCCTGAACCGGAAGGGTTTCCGCTCCCTCAATGTGTTTTCACAAGCCTCACGTCATGCAGGCCAATGCTCTGCATCCTGGCAGCAGTCACGATGTAGTCATTCTGTGGCAATCCTCTGTATTTCAACCACCATGGCAAACCAAAGGCTGATTACTGGGTGACAAGGGCATGACATAGCTTATGACTCTGGTTCACAACCCACACACGTGTGCAGCAGGCATACAATGAGAGCCATGCTGCCACAGGAAGATAGAGCAGACCGTTGCTGTCATGAAGCAATGATTTCGCTGCCTGGACCACTCTAGAATTCCTGCAGAAGCCTCAACCACAGCTCCCCATTCACTAACAGTCCCACGCTCCTTACCTTGCCTCTGTCATTGACAATCACATCACACTCTTGGCCACATTCCCAAAATAAAAGCCAACATAAAATGTACATCCCAATGCAAATTTATAACTTAAATCATAACATAAAGTCATAGTGTCATAGAGTCATTATGGCATAGAAGGAGGCCATTCGGCCCATCGAGTCCATGCTGGCTCTGTGTAGAGCAAGCCAGTCAGTCCTATTTCCCCACTCTATCTCTGTAGTTTATTTCCCTCAAATGCCCATCCAATTTCCTTTTGAAATCATTGATTGTCTCCGCTTCCACCACCCTCATGGGCAGTGAGTTCCAGGTCATTACCACACGCTGCAGAAAAAAGTTCTTCCTCTCATCCCCCCTGTATCATTTGCCCAAAACCTTAAATCTGTGTCCCCTAGTCCTTGTCCCATCAGCTTATGGGAACAACTGTTTCTTATCTACCTTATCTAAACCTGTCATAATCTCATACACCTCGATCAGATCTCCTCTCAATCTCCTTTGCTTCAAGAAGAACAAATCCAACCTCTCCAATCTGACCTGGTGCCAAATGGCGCAAAGTATAAACTAATCGCCCTTGTCCATTTCCTTAGTGCCTGTCTTCCACGTGCCTTTGCCTGAACTAGTTCTATTACGAGGTGCTATCCTAATGGCTGCAGCACAGCTGGCAGAAGGCTGCTGACTGTCAGCGGAGGAGACTGCTGGTGGCTTTGGAGTCTTGGACGACCTTGAGCAGCTCTGAGTCCAGAAGGCTTGGCTTTACCATCTCAGCATGGGGGGGGGCAGCAGTTTGAGCTGGCTGACTGAAAGGCAATTGCAAGGGCACTGGCAGAGTGGCAGGGATGAGAGAATGAATGCTGTCATCTGGAGAGAGGACAGCAGGTTCATGCTCCATGAAGCTACTGCCAGTCTCCCAGGGCTGCAGTAATTCTGGTAATCTGTTCGAGAATAGATTGATGGACTTCTGCGGCACCCTGAAAGTCCATTTGCACACTGGTTATTCAGAACTATGATGGCTGCAGTATGAGCTACCACTGCAGCAGTCAGACATTGGATGACTGCTGCTTGGACTGCAATGGGAGCTGTGACATTGGCCATCAGAATCTGCGTCATGGTTGGTTCCACATGTTGATGGACTTGGCAAACTATTCCATGCTGGAAAGGATTGGCTCCATGCTCTGTGCAAATGCCTGTGCCAAGTTGGCACTGGATTCCTTCATGCCCTTGATATTGAATGCAGGATCCCTGGCAAAATTCCCAAAACTCTAAGCATTTGAGTATGTACATTCATCAACCTTATTCTGTAGACCGGCACATCGAAGTCCTCATCTGAGTCCTCTGCAGCAGAACCCATGAGCGTCTTCACATATTCTAGGGAGCTCGCATCTACACCACCCTTGTCCAGTGCCCTGGCTGACGGCCACTCGTGCCCAGTGTCTCACCCTGTGCAGATCCCACTGCTATGCTATCTTCTAAATTACTCACAGTGTCAGTATCAGAGCTGGTGACTGTGTGTGAAAACGGGTGATAATGTCCCTTCATTTTCACTGCTTTCCTGCTCTTCCAACACGGCCTGGGCAAGTTGCAGTTTTTGGGTATCCGTTATGGAAAAGGGACAGTGGTTGGGTTGTGGTGAGTGTAGTGTTTTGAAATTGCAATTACATTGTGTACTCTAGAGGCTGCTGTAGAACACACATGCTAGCAAAGGGAAACTGAAACTAAAACAGAATAAAGAAGATTCCATCACATTCAGCAGCTTGTAGTCTCTGTCTCACATATCTCATACCAAACCGGCTAAACCTCACTCCAGTCCTGAGGACATCACAGCGAGGGGAAAGGAAGAAATGCATGCTTACTCCATCAGCAGCTTGTAGGTCAGAATTTTGTTAAGGATGAGGGAGAAGAGGGATGTGAGAAGGAGGATTAGGTATCAGACTACCGTCATTTTGAATGGCTTCATCCCTGCCTGTGGCCACGGCCTCTGCAATAGCCCTTTCCATATTGGCCATCACCGTGGAGGATAAAACAAAGCAGGTGCCTCTCTCCCTCCAGTTAGTACCTGCTGCTCCGGTTGTGTGCCACCTTTGCCTGCGAGAAGAAGGGAAGTGTGTCAGTGAGTGTGGTGCAATCTGTTTGGGTGATGTGGCTGTCATGGTTGAATAGTTAGCAGTATGTGCAAACTGTGAGGGTGAGATAAAGCATGTCATGTTAGGTGTGAGTTCTGATTGACGGAAATGGTTGGTAGGTGAGTGATGGGGGTGCGGTGAATTGAGCAGTGTCTGAGGCTAGTTGTGCAGTTGGTAGGATATGGCATTTGAAGATGCATTCAGTAACTTTGACCACTCGTGTGATCATTAACCTTCTTTCTGGCACTCCTTGGGCCTGCACTCCTGGAATTAATCTCCATGGCTATCTGTTACTGCTGCTTTCGCATTATGTGTCTGGAGGGCTTCCTGCTCCTCTAAGTATACAGGACATCTCTCCTTCTTTCCAGCTCCTCCACTAAGATCTCCAGTCCAGGTCTGAAAACCTGGAGACCCACTTTCTCCCATGGTCAGCCATTCTTCTCTCTTTCCCAGATCAAAATCGGTTGCAGAATGACTCCCAGCACATGCTCCAGCCACAATGCACTCCCCTTGAAGAGGTGCAGGCTAGCTTTTAAGAAGTGCGAGCTACTAATGATATTGAGCCCCTTGCTGATGCTTGCAGCCAATGAACAGTGGCGCAGTGGTTAGCACCGCAGCCTCACAGCTCCAGGGATCCGGGTTCGATTCCGGGTACTGCCTGTGTGGAGTTTGCAAGTTCTCCCTGTGTCTGCGTGGGTTTTCTCCGGGTGCTCCGGTTTCCTCCCACAAGCCAAAAGACTTGCAGGTTGATAGGTAAATTGGCCATTATAAATTGTCACCAGTATAGGTAGGTGGTAGGGAAATATAGGGACAGGTGGGGATGTTTGTTGGGAATATGGGATTAGTGTAGGATTAGTATAAATGGGTGGTTGATGTTCGGCACAGACTCGGTGGGCCGAAGGGCCTGTTTCAGTGCTGTATCTCTAATCTAATCTAATCTAAAAAAAAGTGCTGGCTGCATGCAGAAATAGTTATAATAAGCAGGCAATACAAAACAAGCATGCTGCCTACGGTCCACTCAATGGGAACGGATTAATTGTTTTCGTGGACTAACCACCTTATAGTCCGAGCAATACAGTGGAACTGTCTGCAGCTGATGCTACTAATGCTGATGCAAGGCTAAAGAAAGAAAGACTTGCACTATATAGTGCCTTTCACAGCCTCAAGATTTTCCAAAGTGCTGTACAGAAGTACTTTTGAGGTGTATTCACTTTTGTAATGTTGGAAACGTGGAAGCCAATTTGCACATCATAAGCAATATGCTAACAACCAGAAAATCTGTTGCTTGAGGGATAAATATTGGCCAGGAAAATGGGAAGAACTTCCCTAGTCATCTTCAAAATCATGCTATGAGATCTTTTACATCCATCTGTGAGGCCAAATGAGGCCTCAGTTTAATGTTTCATTCAAAAGACAGTACCTCTGACAGGGCAGCCCTCCTTCAGTCCTCAAATCTCTGGAGTGAGACTTGAACGCACATCCTTCAGACTCGGAGTGTGCTACCCACTGAGCCATGACTGACATGGTTACAGGACTTATAGTTTAACACAGGAGTGCCAATACTGTAAATGTATAACACTATTGAAGAATTTAATGATGCACAAATTTACTATATTTGGGCTGAAATTTCACCACAGACACGAGAAACAGGAGTCTGGTTTGTTTTATGGGTCAGGAACCTATCTCCAGTGGGAAACTGATGAAAGTGGGTGAGCCCTAATTGGCATGGAGATGGGTCAATCAGAGGCCTTCCAATTTCAGAGAAGCACCCAGCTGCAGTATAAGGTACTCAACTGGGAGAGCACCTCAACAAGAAGATGGCCTTTTATCCACTTTTTAAAAACTTCAATTAAAAAGTAGAAAAAGCAGCCAGCCCACCACTGGGAGTGGTGGGTGGGGGGAAGCCCCTCTGCAAGGTGGCTTTTGGCTGTACCTCCTACACTGGCAGGTAGGGAGGGTCTGTAGGCCGGCCAGGAGCACTGACACCCCAGCCTGTCGCTGGGTGCCCACCTCCAGGCAGTTGGTCTGGCCCCTCATCACATCGAGAAACTGGAGGCTGACTGGATAATCCCAGTTGGCCTCCCAAGTTTACCTTTAACGAGGTTCTTAATGTACCTAATTGCTTGTCCGCCTTGTGTGGGTGGGCAGCCTTCCCTGGCTCTGAACTCACCTCTCCCAAAATGGCCAGTGCTGGGAACAGTATTCCAAAACTGACATGCCACCCGCACTGGTATTTTTCACCCCTTCCCCACCACCCCCCAGGCCTCCATTCCCGACCTAAGGGGCAGGCACAAAAATTCAGCCCTTACTCCTTTTTATTTTCCATCTTGCACAAACACTTGTAGAGAATTGGAACAATGGGATTTTCATTGTTTCATTAGGGCAGTTTGTGCATTGAAAAGCACAGCTCCCTAACATATATGATTAATTACATTGTCAATCATCACATATCATGCTAGCTGCAGCATGCCTCCTTGGTGAATAGTTTTTTGCCATCCTGACTCACTGTCAGGTAATATTTAGTTGCTGCATAAACTAAAATTTTCCCCTTCGACAGTTCAAAAGCTTGTCATTTCATAGGAGATCCATCTCACCTCTGGTGTCCAAACATTCTCCATCCATTGAAACCCTTCTTGCATTCAACAATGATACCAGAACTGAAAGGTTATAACTATCAGGAAAGAGACTGAGGCTCTTTTCAACAGGAAAGGGAAGACTAAGAGGTAACCAAATAGAGGTCTTTAAAAATTAGGAAGGGGTTTAATAGAGTACATGTAGAGACAATGTTTCCTCTTGTGGGGAGTCCAAAGCTAGGGGCCAAAAATATAAGATAGTCATTAATAAGTCCAATAGAAAATGCAGGAGAAACTTCCTTACCCAGAGAATGGTTAGAAAGTGGAACTCGCTACCACCATGGAGTGGTTGAGATGAATAACAAATGCATTTAAGGGGAAGCTAGATGAACACATGAAGAAAGGAATTGAGAAATATATTGACAGGATGAGATGACGTAATGTGGGATGAGGCTCGTATGCAGTAAAAGCACCGCTGTGTGGAGCATATGGTCGACTAGCCTGTTGCTGAGCGGTCTAATTCTACTTAATTATCAATGCCACCGTATTCATTTTCTTCTCTTGTTCATTAGAAGCTCTCTATTCAATGGCTGACACATTGGGGACTAAATTCATTGTAACCAATTTTCAGGGATGCTACTGTCATAATCATTGTGAGCCACTAGTGCCTGCCATATGTTCAAAGGCCGCTCCACCACGTGGCCAGATGGAATTTGAGGGACGTGCCCCCACCAGCAGCAAGCCTCAAGTAAGTCCTGGTCTTAGGTTGGAGGGGACAGTGGGGGAGTGCAGAAGTAGAATGGGAAGAGGGATGGGTGCTGGCTGACTGTGACCTGCAGTAGTACTGTGGAGCATTCTTGCTCCTCTTGCCTCCACATTGAGGCAAGTATGAAAAAGAAAACATACTTTTTGGTGGCGGCCTTCACAGTCCCTTTAAGGGCTGCCAGTTCAGCCGCATGTGGATCAAGTCATGCTGAGTGGATCAGGCTGGTTCCTCCATTGCTCACGCAGGAGAGTTTTGTGGATGGATCCTGTGAAATGATGTGAAGCTTGTTTCAGGCAGCTGCCAGGGCTGCCTATTAAAAAAACACCCTGACAAATTTAGCAGTGGCGTGAAGAAACACGTATAAAGGGCACAGGCTGTGCCACTGCTAATTTTGTCATCATTATGTCCAAAACAGGCACCACAATGTTGAATTTATCGTCAAATATTCTTAATCACTATAATTGAAATCTAAACTCATCACAAATCTCCCACTCAACTGGTTCTTTTCCAGAAGGTTTTAAAACCACGGAGCTCCTTGGTCTATGATCTGTAGACTTTTCAAATCCAAGCTTCGTGTCACCTTAACACAAATCCCTTTGCCTTTTCCATTTCTCGTTCAATGTTCATGGCCCTGAGCTCTGGACATTAGCCCTTCACCTTTGTTTCTTGAAGGGCTCAATTTCAATTGAACACTCAATTTCCCCTTTCTTCAAAATACAAACTCCTTGCCTCTTCTGCACTTCACACTCACATCTCCCTATAAACAGTACAAACTCCCTCCCCTTTCCCAACACAAACCCCCTATTGCTGCTGCAGTACAAAACTATCCCTCAACATGCAATATATTCCCTGCTCCTTCTCAATACAGACTCCTCACTGAATCCACAATACAAATTCTTTGGTTCCCTGCAATACAAATGCCCGCTTGATCCCCGATCAGATTCCTTTCAGAAGCTGCACTTACTATGGTCAGTGTTGCTTCTTCACAGTTCCTCATGTTTATTTATGTTTCATTTAAAAACAGATTTACAACCGTCACCCCTGTAGTAATGGAAATACCACCTTGAGTTTTAATTAGAAACATGCCCTTATCTGCTGAGGGTTGCTGCTGAATTTCTGTGTTACATGTGTTGTCCTACTGCACATATTTATTACTCAAAAGGTTAATAGAGTGCTGCAGTGCCAGATGAAGCTTAAGCAGCTTGAAATCATTCTGTGGAAGTAAATATTGAGAAAAAAAGAAAGGATAATGCATTTATCTGTAGCTGTATGGTCCAATGTACAGTGGCTTTGAGAGGGAAGTAAATCACCAAAGGTTATCCTCCAAGGTCTTGTTATATTATTAACACGCAGCAAGGCCTATCTCCTGGGTGCACACTGTGTGGTAAATATTGAAAGAAATCTGTGGTAAATCTGCGCTTACCAGTTCCTGGGGTGTTTGATGAAAGCTGGCTAAATAAGCACGGTTACTGACATAAAGGATAACGGAAGGCTTTTGATATTTTTCTAATTATATGGCGTAATGCCTTTATTTACACCAAAAAAAAGGGTGGATTTTAACTCCCAACGGGAGTTGTGCAGACTGGAGCGGATGGACATGCCAGCTGTCCAGTCCTTCACAGTGTGAGCACAATGTGGGAAAATGAGAGGTTGTCCACTTTGGTTGAAAGACTAGAGAAGTAAAATGTTATTTAAATGTAGAGAGACGACAGAATGCTGCGGTACAGAGGCATCTGGGTGTCCTTCTACATGAAATGCAAAAGGTTATCATGCAGGTACAGCAAGTAATTAGGAAGACAAATTGAATGTTGGCCTTTATTGCAAGGAGGATGGAGTATAAAAGTAGGGAAGTCTTGCTATAACTGTACAGGGCATTAGTAAGACCACACCTAGAGTACTGTGTACAGTTCTGGTCTCTTTATTTAAGGATGGATACACTTGCACTGGAGGCAGTTTAGAGAAGGTTCACGAGGTTGATTCCTGGGATGAAGGTTGGGCCTACACTCATTGGAGTTTAAGAGAATGAGAGGTGATCTTATAGAAATATATATGATTCTGAGGGGGCTTGACAGGGTAGATGCTGAGAGGATGTTTCCCCTCATGGGGGAATCTAGATCGAGGGGGCATAGTTTCAAGATAAGAGGTCTCCTATTTAAGATGGAGCTGAGGAGGAATTTGTTCTCTTAGAGGGTCATGAATCCTTGGAATTTTCTGCCCGAGAGAACAGTGGAGGCTGGACCATTGGATATATTCAGGGCTGAGTTCGACATAATTTTGAACTACAGGAGTGACCAGGCTTTAGGGGGAACAGGCAGCAAAGTGGAGTCGAGGCCAAGATCAGATCCGGCATGATTTTATTGAATTACGGTGCAGGCATGAGAAGCTGTATGGCCTACTCCAGCTGCTAATTCTTATGTTCTTATGTGAGGCCAGTGTCTCCTTACTGAACGTAGGGGGAGTCATAGGATTTCGGAAGGCAGGGGTACACTGTCAGGCACCCAAAGGAACAATCCCTGGCAATCAAGTGATTGGGGGGATGGGGTGGAGGGGGATGGTTGGGGGGTTATCGAGGTTAGGGGAGAGGGAGGGAAGCCTGGGCCCAAGGTTCCTTTGTGGGGTCCAAGAGGGCACTCATTCTCCTACTTGCCCAGAAGGAAACTAACTAAACAAAATTAACTCCCCACTCTTGATTTTGGTTCCTCTTTGTGCTCGATTGGCTTGGTGGGGAGGCAAGGGCAATTTCCCTGTACAGGCCCCAGGTTAAAATTGCAGTCAGGCCCCAATGACATCGTCAATGCCCGATCAGTATATTTAAAGAGGACTCTGATGCCTTCTAGCGGCTGATCCTTCTTGCTGCTGCAAAAATCAGGTTCAAAGTGCAGGAAAGCAGTGGGATCAGCCATGGCCATTTTAACTGTCCACATACCCAGTTTCCACTGAGTGGTAGGGTTAAAATTTGCCATGTGGAGATGCAATTTTCTTACACTGTTAGTAGTGAATTATTGTTGTATAAAAAGGGGCAGGAAATGTTTTTAAGCAGGAAAATATGGTGGAAGAAAAACAAGAAATGCTGGATTCACTCAGCAGGTCTGGCAGCATCTGTGGAAAGAGAAGCAGAGTTAACGTTTCGGGTCAGTGACCCTTCTTCGGTTCCGAAGAAGGGTCACTGACCCGAAACGTTAACTCTGCTTCTCTTTCCACAGATGCTGCCAGACCTGCTGAGTGAATCCAGCATTTCTTGTTTTTGTTTCAGATTTCCAGCATCCGCAGTATTTTGCTTTTATAAATATGGTGGAAGGTTTTTCTCCCCTCCGCCCCCCTACAACCACCCAATGTCTGCCATTAAAATGTTTCTGTCATCCATTGTGCCTGTTGAGCTGTCCTGCAATCTGCCTGACAAGTTCTAATTTCCATTCTGCTATGTGAGGGCCAGTGACATAGCAGCTCCGCCTGTCTAATCTGAGGTGAAGCTGCTGACAGGACCACCTGATCAAGATGGTAGTGAAGAATCTTTGAGCCTGAAGAATCTGGAGAGTTTACACACTGATTTCCACAGCTGACAAATGCTTTTCGAAGCATTTGATAGAATCATAGATTCTTAGATGGTTAATGGATGTTTTTTCGGGCTGGAGGAAGGCTTGTATTTTAGTTCCCCAGGAGTCAGTGTTGGGACCCTTGCTTTTCCTGATATATATTAATGACATAGACCTTGGTGTACAGGGCACAATTTCAAAGTTTGCAGATGACACAAAACTTGGAAGCATTGTGAACTGTGAGAGGATGGTGTAGAACTGCAAAAGGACATAGACAAGTTGGTGGAATGGATGGATAAGTGACAGATGAAGTTCAATGCAGAGAAATGTGAAGTGGTTCATTTTGGTGGAGACAATACAAAATAAATGGTACAATTCTAAAGGGGGTTCAGGAGCAGAGGGACCTGGGTATATATGTAGGGGGCGTGATCAAGATGTTTGCAGATGACACAAAGATTGGCTGTCTAGTAGATAGTGAGGAGGATAGCTGTAGGCTGCAGGAAGATATTGATGGTCTGGTCAGGTAGGCAGAAAAGTGGCAAATGGAATTCAGCCTGGAGAAGTGTGATGTGATGCATTTGGGGAAGTCAAACAAGGCAAAGGAATACACTGTAAGTGGGAAAATATTGAGAAGTGTAGAGGAAGTGAGGGACCTTAGAGTGAATGTCTACAGATCCCTGATGTTGGCCACGGTATAGAATATAAGAGCAAGGAGGTTATGCTGGAACTGTATAACTCATTGGTTAGGCCACAACCTGAGTACAGTGTGCCGTTCTGGTCACCTCATTACAGAAAGGATGTAATTGCACTAGAGAAGGTACAGAGGAGATTTACGAGGTTTTGCCAGGACTGGAAAAATGCAGCTATGAGGAAAGATTGGATAGGCTGGGGTTATTTTCCTTGGAACAGAGAAGGCTGAGGGAAGATCTGATTGAAATGTACAAAATTTTGAGGGGTCTGGATAGAGTGGAGGTGAAGGGTCTGTTCACGTTAGCACAGAGGTCAGTGACGAGGGGGCATAGATTTAAAGTGACTGGTAGGAAAATTAGAGGAGAGATGAGGAAAGACTTTTTCACCCGGAGGGTGGTGGGAGTCTGGAACTCTGTGCCTGAAAGGGTAGTTGAGGCAGAGACCGTCAACTCATTCAACAGGAGTCTGAATATACCCTTCAAGTGCCGTAAGCTGCAAGGCTACGGACAAAATGCTGGAAGGTGGGATTAGAATAGGTGGATTGTTTTTCAGCCGGCACGATGGGCCAAGTGGCCTCTTTCTGTGCCTTAAATTTTCTGTGATTCTATATGTGCATTAGTCATTGAAAGTGACAAGACAGGTTGAGAGAGTGTTTAATAAAGCATACAGTATCCTGGGCTTTATTAATAGGGCCATAGAGTACAAGAGCAAGACAGTTATGTTGAACTTGTATAAGACATGAGGTCAGCCTCAGCTGGAGTATTGTGTCCAGTTCTGGGTGACGCACCTTAAGAAAGATGTGAGGGCACTGTAGATAATGCAGAACAGATTCACGAGAATGGTTCCACGGATGAAGAACTTCAGTTCTGAAGAGAGATTGGAAAAGTTGGGACCATTTTCCTTGGAGAAGAGAAGTCTGAGAGGTGATTAATAGAGGTATTCAAAATCATGGGGGGTCTAGACAGATTAGATAGAGAGAAATTGTTCCCACTCGTGAAAGGATCGAGAACAGGAGAACACAGATTTAAAGTAATGGGTAAGAGAAGCAAGAGTGACATGAGGAATAGCCTTTTCACACAGCGAGTGGTTAAGGTCTGGAATGCACTGCCTGAGAGCGTAGTGGAAGCAGGTTCAGCTGAAGCATTCAAAAGGCAATTCGACAGTTAAATGAAAGGGAGGAAAGTGCAGGGTTAGGGGGAGAAGACGGGGGAATGGCACTAAGTGAATTGCTATTTCGGAGAGCTGGTGCTGACATGATGGGCCGAATGGCCACCTCTGCTGAAACAATTCTGTGATTCTGGTTTGACAAATTTATTAGAGTTTTTTGAGGATGTAACTAGTAGGGTAGATAAAAGGAACCAGTAGATGTAGTATACTGGATTTCCAAAAGGCATTCGATAAGGTGCCACACAAAAGGTTAATAGGCAAGATAAAGGCTCTTGGAGTTGGGGTAATATCTTGGCATGGCTCGAGGATTGATTAACAGACAGGAAGCAATGAGTGGGCATAACTGGGGCATTTTCAAGTTGACAAGCAGTGAATAGTGGAGTGCGGCAAGGATCAGTGCTGGGGCCTCAGCTATTTACAATCTATATTAATGACTTAGATGAACAGCCAGAGAGTAATGTATCCACATTTTCTGATGAGACAAAGGTAGATAGAAAAGTAAGCTCTGGGGAGGGCACAGAGAGGCCGCAAAGAGATATAGACAGCTGAAGTGAGTGGGCAACAAGATGGCAGATGGAGAATAATGTAGGGAAATGTGAAGTTATTCACTTTGGTCATAAGAATAGAAAAGCAGAATATTTTTTAAAAGGTATGAAACTAGTAAGGGTTGATGTTCAAAGAGACTTGATTGTGCTTGTACAAGGAATACAGAAAGTTAGCATGCAGGTACAGAAAGCTATTTGGAAGGCAAATTGCATATTGGCCTTTATTGCAAGGGATTGGAGTATAGGAATAAATAAGACTTGTTACAATTGTACAGGGTTTTGGTGAGACCTCATCTGAAATACTGTGTGCAGTTTTGGTCTCCACATTTAATAAAGGATATATTGCATTGGAGGTGGTACAGCTAAGGTTCACTAAATTGGTCCGTAGGATGAGGGGGTTGTCCGATGATGAGAGACTAAGTAAATTGGGCCTATATTCTCTGCAGTTTAGAACAATGAGAGGTGATCTCATTGAAACATACAAGATTCTGAAGGGGCTGGATAGGGTAGAGACTGAGCTATTGTTTCTGCTGGTTGGGGACTCTAAAATAGTCTCAGGATAAGGGGCCGATCATTTAGCACTGAGATGAGGAGAAATTACTTCATTCAAAGGATTGTGAATCTTTGGAATTCTTTACCCCAGAGGGTTGTGGATGTTCCATCATCGAATACATTTCAGGCTAAGATAGACAGATTTTTGGTCTCTCAGAGAATCTAAGGATATGGCAAGCGGGCAGGAAAGTTGAGTTGAAGCCTAAGATTGAATTGAATGGCGGAGTAGGCTCGATGGGCCAAATGGTCCACTCCTGCTCCTATTTCTTGTGTTCTTCTGTCCCTGATCCCTGGTACTATTCTATTAAATCTCCTCTGCACTATCTCCAAGGCTTGGACTTCCTTTTTGTTTTTTTTAAGTATCTGACTACTAATTCTTGAACTTGCCAATGTTCTGACATCAAGCCAGTGGCACATTTTTAGACCAATTTGTCATGTTTGGCATCACAGCAAGATAGAACCATGCAGTTTTATGGAGGTTGCTGGCTGCTACAAAGTTCAGGATGCAATCAATGGTCTCCACATTATTTTGCGGCCACCCACACAACTACATCCACAAGATGGGCTTCTCTCAGTGTCCAGATTACACGTAACAGTATTGTCATGATGTTTTTACCCTTCATAATTCTGCCATCCTTGACCACTGAAGGAGAAGGTTGTTGGTTTGAGTTCCACTCCCGGGATTTGGTCACAACTATCTAAGCTGACAGTTCAGTGCAGTACTGAAGGACTGTCAGAGGTGCTATCTTTCAGGTGAGATGTTAAACTACGGTCCTGTCTGCCCTCTCAGGTGCATGTAAAAGATCCCATGGCACAATTTTAAAGAAGAGCAGGGGAGTTATCCCCTGTGTCCTGGTCAATATTTATCCCTCAATCAACACCTCAAAAACTATTTATCTGGCCATTATCGCACTGTTGTCTGTGGCAGTTTGCTGTGTTCAAATTAGTTGCTACGTTTCCTGAATTACAACAGTGATTACACTTCAAAATTACTTTATTGGTTGTAAAGCATGTTGGAATGAACAGTGCAATATAAATGCAAGTCTTTTTTTCTTCTTTTCTCTTCAGAGAAGAGAATTAAATCAATGTATGCCTACTGAATGCTATAGACCCTCGTCTTATGGATAATGACCCCAATAGGAGTAACTCAAATAGCAGTAGGGAGTTCTACAATGAGGCAGTTGTGTCCACTAGACTGATTATCAAGAAGGTCATCAGAATGTTAATAGCATACTTTCATTGCCTGGACAAATCAGGATGGGCACTAAAGTATGTTTCAGGTTGGGTTTCATTAATAGCAAATGCCTGCTGTATCTTTCTCAACTCTGTACTTCAGGAAGATTTGAACTTTGACGTGGCCGATAAGGAGGTCCTTGCTCAGTTAGAGCCAGAACTCCATGGATCAGACTATCAGTGGTGATCTGCATTTAGAAGGGTCCTCAGTGATGGCTGTAAGGGAGATTAGAGCATAAATCCTCTCTGAAGTCTTGTCTTTTGAGTAATAAACACCACTGTTAATGCATTCTATCTTTTGACACTATTGCCAGACCTTCTATTCCCCCTCCTTCAAATAAAAGGACATTTTTTTTATCAATCCAGGTACAAGTTGAGGTGCCATGTCATTTTTTAAATTATTTCATTCATTGTTGGCATCCTTGGTATGTAGGCATCACTGGTGGGTATTGGAACCAACCACTTGTAAACATAAAACTTAGATGTTGCATTGCAAGGTATATAGTTGTTAATATCTATCCAATTTCCTTGCTACAGAAGAACACTACAGATTGACAGAGTTTTTGGATAACAAGCTGTTCAGTCGATTGCATCAATAGAACTGAATCGCTGTACTGAACTGTCAGAACTTAAGAAATCAGATATCAGTTTAGAAACATGAGAACGTTAATCGATGTGAAACATAATGGTTTGAAGTTAACGTCAAAGCTGCTTCATGTAATGAAATAAAAACTAGAAATGCTGGAAATACTCAGCAGGCCTGGTAGCATCTGTGGAGAGAGAAGCAGAGTTAACGTTTCAGGTCAGTGACCCTTCTTCAGAACTTGCCAGTTTCTTGTTTTTATTTCAGATTTCCAGCATCCATAGTATTTTGCTTTTATTCATGTAATGAAAGGCAGGAGAACAGGAAGAGCCTTAATAATCTTTTAATGCATTCATGTTTTCATTGAAGAAATGGTTCTAGCTTTACAGCAGTAAGTTGGCACTTAAGTATTGCATGTGGGCTTAATGGTATATTTTCTGAAATGATTCAAAAGTTCCAGAAGACTCCACTACTTTGTACCCCATTTGCCAGTCAAAGTAATAGCACAGTTGATGTGAAGAATGGCCCAGTGCACTCTTACTGCAACTTTCAAGTAGTACCAAAAGGCACACATGACCAGTTTTCACTGCCCTAAGCTGCTGCTTCACAGAAATCATAGGCAGATATTCCATGGCTGACTGTGCCCTGTACTGTAGTGCTGAGCTTATAGCCCAGAATGATTTAGCTTCCATCTCTGTTCTGCCTGAGACAGGGAGTAGCGGAGGGTCTACAATGGACTTTGGTGTCGCAAGGCTGGGTGGGGATGGGGCGGGGGTTCCTATTCCTGATAATCATCCATTGAACCCTGCTGCAACACCTGATGTGTAGACATTTGGGATCAATTTCTTGGTGCCGGTAATGTGTCTGACAGTTTGGCAACATGCAGAAACAGCAGCGCATCCCATCCTGACACAGCTGTCTGTTGTGATAGTAATTCCCAAGTTCTGACAGAGTTTGCAAAACAGTGGAAAAACACCAATTAGGACCATTAATAAGTGGGTGGATTCCAATTAAATTGAGCCATGCTGCATTTTCTGATTCCTTCAGGGATCTGCATACTGCAGCTGGAAGTTGTATTCACAAGTTAGAAATGGTCTCTCCAGCTCACCATCTCGAAAAAAAACCTAAAACTCCAGCCATCCTAGATTCCAGTTTTTCTTTAAGTGACAGGAGTGTTTTTGACTCCACTACCTAGTGTTACTGTCAGCTATGGCTCAGTGGTTAGTATTGCCACCTCTGAGTCAGAAGGTTAGTGGGTTTATATCCCACTCTAGAGACTTGAGTACACTGTCCAATGCAGTACTGAAGGAATGCTACATTGTCAGAGTGCCAATTCTCAGATAAGACATCAAACTGAGGTGCTGTCTTCTCTCTCAGGAGAATGTAAAAGATCCCATTACACTATCTCTCCAACAACTTCACTTAAAAAACAATAGATGTTCTGGTCATTATTTCTTTGTGCTTTGTGGGATGTTGCTGCGTGCAAATTGCCTGCTGTGTTTCCTATATGACAAGAGTAACTATGCTTCAGAAGTATTTTATTGGGTGTAAAGTGCTTGGGATGTTGTAAAAGACTTTCTTTTAATTTGAATAAATACTATGCTTTATACCACTTACTAGCTTACATTACTCGATGAGATCCCCTTTCATCACTTCCTTTCAAGACTGAATAGCCCTGGTTTCTCCAGTCATTCTATATTACTCTATTCTCTGGTGCAGGGATCAATCTTGTATTTTTTCCCCCTGCTTCACCACCTCCCCCTCCCCTGACATGAAGGTCTCTGTTATATATTGATGAGCAAAACTCGACATTTGAGGTGTGTTTGTGAGAACATTAAATGGTTTGACATGAATTACTGTGACTTATGCCCTTCTGATTTGACTGTACAATGAGCATTCTCTTTGCTTTTATGATTGCTGTTCTGAAGTGATTGCACATTTTGTTCAGTCAGGTGGGTGTCTGACTCAGTCACAAATCCGTCACCATGTTTTAATCATCAGCAAATCAGGATACTGAGACATCTGCACCTCCCTGTAGGGTTTTTGTTTGCCAAATTGGGAGTGAACACTCTCTCATGTAGAGAAATATATATGCAGAACTAAATCTAGAGTTTATGTGCAGTGATATTGCTGGAGTTTAACCAACTAATGCTGCGTACCTAAGCTTACCATTCTTTTGCAGGGTGATCTGGAGACTAGTGGAACGAGCCCTGATATTCAGTCTGCTACTCTACTTCCCATGAGTGAGACATGCGATCTGGTCAATTATTAACTGGAGTACTGTGGTCCTGTCTGGTTCAGATACCTGATTGCCACCTCATGACAGAAGATTGACTTGATTCTGAGATTATACATTATATATATGTCACCTAGATCCCAAGAGGGATAGTTAATTTTTTCCAGTCAGGCGGACAACAGGTATCAGAAATAAGTGTCTCGGTGAGCAACACAGCTCGCCATAAGATGCATCAACCTCCGCATCAACCTCCTGACAACAGCATGGACACACGTTATATCCCATTGAATGGTGGTCCAGTTGGAGATGCAGAGCTTCAGGACCATATGCCTTCCTGTCAGCAACCCAATCATTATAGGTGATTGAGGGCTGGGCATATAAGTGATGTTCTCATACCCAACTGCCAGGTAATGCCTTTTAGCCATTGTTGCTGCAAGTCTCAGAGATTTTTCATCAGCTATACAAAAGCCATTTGCTTTTGCCAGCAGCTGGGCAAGGCCACAATCTCACACTTGAGGGTACGCACTACCATAACTCGTTTGTTAGCCCTTTCTTCAAGATGGTGACTAGAGATGATTTAATAGCAACACAATATCATCTCTGATGGGACACGTTAAGTGCCAAGTCTACAAAAACCTCTCAATCTTTTTCAGCTTTTTGACAGCATTTGTGGAATACTTATGATACATTTCATTTTTGCTAGTTTGCACATTCCTACTTTACAACAGTGGCTACATCTCAAAAGTACTTCACTGGTTGCAAAGAGATTTAGGGCATTCTGAGGTCATGAAAAGCACTATATAAATATGCATCTTTCTTATTACATTTTATCAGTCGCACTGCTCCTTGTGCATTTTTTATGTAACCCATTTTTCAGGTTCTTTGCTGTCTCAGATTCATTTGCTCTTTAATGTGTTATCCTGTGCAAGTTTGGCCAGTTTTCCCTGAGCTTCTGTAATGTAACTTGGAAATAGTAAGAATCACAACACTGTTCCTTGGGGAACACGACTTCAGCACTTCTTCCATCCTGACATCCTTCCTCAAAGAAAAACTCATTGCCTATCTTTCTGCAAAATTATATCCATTCCCAAGTTTTACCTTGAAGCTTCATAAAGGTATCAGCCTTTTGTGTGCAACAGAACTGGTATTTAAAGAATGAACACTTTGCTATACCCGAGAAAGCAGCAACTCGGGACTTGCTACAATATGGCCTGCCATTATCTGTTCCAAGGAAAAAAGCAGAATGAATACGAGATGAGGCCACACAGTTGCAGGACTCTTAGCAGAAGATCATATGAAGGAAAAGTGTCCACAGGATCAGAACATCATACGTAGAACTAACAGGAGTAGCATTTAAAATCGATGAGGCTCTCCATGGAAGCAGTTAGTGAACTATGCCAAATAGTAACAGATGACTTGAATGTGTTCTGTATGACTAGAATTGCTCCCTCTGTGGCTGTGAGGGTCAAAGCTGTATAGATGTTGTGAGGATTACAACTGTTTAGATGTTTTCATTGCTGGCTCAGCTTGATCATTTGTGGGGCAGTGGGGGGAATATAAACTTCTCAGGCACTATCCAAAGAACTATGTCCACCTTTATTCCAGTGGTAACTAAGGCACTGTTCCAAAGGATAAACAGGCTCATCCATTTCCACAGGAATGTGGGTAAGCAGTTGATGATACATCAATAAGGGCTTGGGTGGGGGTTGGAGTTGGATGGCCCCCTTTGATTACAGGCCTCACAGGTTCATGGGTGGTGCTCAGGAAGACGGCACATTCCAATAGAAAGGAAGAAAGGACGTAACAGGAAATTGGATTAAGCTACTCCCAGATAGGGTTTGACGAGCAATGAGTCTCAGCATCTTCAGGAGTAGAGGCAGACCCTTGGGCAACAGGGTGCAGAGGTCAGGAAGGCAATGAAGGGGAGACCCTCAGCACCTGTCCAGGCAGATGGTTGCTGACTTGTATGCCCTCATTGAGGATTTGCAGGAATCATTGCAATAATGAAATGAAAACACACAAGTCTGCCTTAGTGCAACTACATGGCCAATACTTGAAAGTACAGACAGACCCCAGGGACCTACTAAGTGACATTACTAATGTGGTGGCCTGTGCTCATGGTCACGGTGTTCCCCCTGTGGTTGAGGACGAGGTGGAGACAGACTGCTCATTAGTGTCTGTCTGGGACTGGTGGTCAGCCTCCATGGAGGTGCCGGGGTTGCAGCTGCAAAGGCTGCTGCACCGGCATCACTGCAGAGCCAGCCTCTCTCTCAGGGCATGACTCTACAGGTACTTCATCCATCAGAGGTTCCATTGAGATAGATGATGATGATGCCGGAGCCCCATGAGAGATGTCCCCCTCATTGCCCTCTATCGCCACCTCAGCCCTTTGATGGCGCTCTTGATCACTGGGAGGGAACTACCAGCTGGAGTGAAGCTGGCATCACTCCCTGCTCCATTGCACCATTTGAGCCACTAACTTGTCAATGCTACAGTCTACAACATGCATTCTGTGTATGTCAGTGCGCTGCTCCTGCATCCACTCTGATGCCGCATATGGCTCTCCTCGAGGTTGGCCCCTTTCTCAATGAAAAAGCTCATATGCTCAAAGCACTGAGTCATTGTGGAGCACATGAGATGAATGGACTCCTGCATTCTCATCTGCGGTGCCTCAGGTAACTCCCACATGTGGGCACACGTCTCACCGTGGTTCTCCAGGTAGAGCTGCTTGTTTTGTGACTCCCTTGGCTCTGCATCTCCGCCCTTCTGAGCAGGGCTGTGCCTATTCTCCATCTTCCAAGGGGGACTGGCCATAGCACACACTGCCTCCCCCGTATCCTCCTACTTTGATCTGATGTGTGCTTCATCCTGTGCCACCTTCTCTGATAACATGCGAGAACACACCAAGGCGCGAGCATCTGCGCTGGTGGAGGGTGTGCAAGAAAGATGTCAGTGTAGTCCCGAGATGTCTTCCCTCTCTGATTCCTTGAGATCGTTTTGGTGCTGAGTGGGCTTCTGCCCCTCTGCAGCTGGCTCTGTGAGAGACATAAGGGAAGATGGTGATGAGAGATCGGGACAGTCAACAGATGCTCATGTTTCTTACAATAATGAGATGGCAGCTCGTGCTTTGACAGCTCATTGCACGAGAAGCATTGCAATTCATCCTCTGAACCTGGAGATGTTGCACCCTGTCTGTGACGGAATCCCCATTTCTCCATTCCCAGCCTCCCTGTGGATTGACACTCTGGCCACATCAAGGGCCAGCTCCTCAAAGTGCGTCAATGATGAGTGTTGTGGCACCCCACCGTGCAGGCGTGCCCTCTTATTCTCCCTGGTGTTCAACTCTCATGGCCTGCAAGGTGCAGAAAGATGAAGTTTGGACAATGTCGCTATCCCTCACCACATGCAGCTTTTCAGTTGCAATAAGATGTTGTAGTCTGCACTCCAGCCTCCTGAGCATCAGCACTAGGGTTCTGACCTATGCTTACAGGTCTTCAAGATTGCTGAGCACAGACTTCTGCCATGGGCAGGAGAACTCTATGTGTCCTCAGGATGTCATTCTTTTGCACTCTGATGACTGGTGACCAGGAGGCATGCCATCTGGGTCTATCTTTGGGCTCACCTTTGCAGACCTGGGAAGGTCATTGAAGCATTTCCAGCACATAACCCAGTCCCTCCTCAGCACTCCTCTGCTGCTGACCTCCTGAGCCACTTCCAGCCATGTCCTCTGAATGAGCCTTGCAGGCTTTCTGTTGCCACTGGCAGGGAACAGGAAGTTTCTGCGCTCAGTCACCACCTCCAACAGGACCTCCAGTGAGGCATGAGAAAAACAGGGTCAATGCCTGGCACGGGAGGCCTCTCTTCTCATGCCCCTCTGCTCCACTCTTTCTTCCATCCTTTGGACTCATGGCAACTTCAGGCACTGGCAACCACCCTTTAAATCGGGCCCATTGCTGCCTATGTCCCGCCTCCTCCCCATGTCCACTGCCACTGATTAGGCAACGAATGCCACTCTAAGCCAATTACATGCTTTCCATATCGAAATTGCAATGCATATGCATTGCCAACACAGTGCGGGGTGGGACCAAGAAGTGACTGCAAAGTCCAGGGTTCCAACCCCAAAATGGAAATCCTTCCCATTGAACAAATGTTTTGTGGCTGTCTTCACAATAGAAGCCACAAATTATATACCAGAAATAAATGGTAACCAGGGGCCTAATAAGAGGGACTTAAAGTAATTAATATCAGCAGAGGAAAAGTATTGAGAAACTTAAGGGACTAAAAGCCGACATATTCCCTGGACCTGATGGTCTACATCCTAGGCTTCTAAAAGAGGTAGCAGCAAAAATAATGGATGCACTGGTTATGATTTTGCAAAATTCCCTAAATTTTAGTATAGTCCCAGCAGATTGGAAGTTAGCAAACATAAGGCCACTACACAAGAAAAAGAGGGAGAGAGAAAATAGGAAACTACAGACCAGTTAGCCTGACATCAGTCATGGGAAAGTGCTGGAATCTATTATTAAGGAAGTCTTACCAATGCACTTAGAAAATCACAGTATGATCAGACAGAGTCAACATGATTCTACAAAAGGGAAACTGTGTTTGGCAAAATAGTAAATGAATAGAGATTTTGAGAATATAACTAGTAGGGGAGCCAGTAAATGTAGCATACCAAGGCTGAGACAGATAGATTTTTGGTCTGTCAGGGAATCAAGGGATATGAGATGCAGGCAGGAAAGCGGAGTTGGGGCAGTAGATCAGCCACGATCGTATTGAATGGTGGAACAGGCTCGATAGGTTGTATGGTCTGTTCGAGATCCTATTTCTTATGCTCTTATGTACCTCCACTTCCCATGCCCCAAGCTCCAAAAGTCCTTTCCTAAACTTCTCCACCTCTCTACCTCTCTTTCCTCCTTTAACATGCACCTTAAAACCTACCTTTTTTGACCAAGCTTTTGGGACTTTGTGTTAAATTTTGTTTGATAATACTGTGAAGCACCTCGAGGCATTTTGCCACATTAAAGGTGCTATATAATTGCAAGTTGACATGTAGCTCTTTCTTTATGAAAAGTAGGCTGAGCGATTGCAGTTCTTTTATGAAATATAAGGATTAAAACATTACCATTCCTTTCAGCTCGTTCTGATGATACCGCTTTCGTGAACTGACACCCCATTTCAGAAATGTTATAGAACATAGAACATTACAGCGCAGTACAGGCCCTTCGGCCCTCGATGTTGCGCCGACCTGTGAAACCAGCTGACCTACACTATTCCATTTTCATCCATATGTCTATCCAATGACCACTTAAATGTCCTTAAAGTTGGAGAGTCTACTACTGTTGCAGGCAGGGCGTTCCACGCCCCTACTACTCTCTGAGTAAAGAAACTACATCTGACATCTGTCCTATATCTATCACCCCTCAACTTAAAGCTATGTCCCCTCGTGTTTGCCATCACCATCCGAGGAAAAAGACTCTCACTATCCACCCTATCTAACCCTCTGATTATTTTATATGTCTCTATTAAGTCACCTCTCCTCCTCCTTCTCTCCAACGAAAACAAACTCAAGTCCCTCAGCCTTTCCTCGTAAGACCTTCCCTCCATACCAGGCAACATCCTAGTAAATCTCCCCTGCACCCTTTCCAAAGCTTCCACATCCTTCCCATAATGCAGTGACCAGAACTGCACGCAGTACTCCATGTGCGGCCGCACCAGAGTTTTGTACAGCTGCAACATGACCTCGTGGCTCCGAAACTCGATCCCCCTACTAATAAAAGCTAACACACCATATGCCTTCTTAACAGCCCTATTAACCTGGGTGGCAACTTTCAGGGATTTATGTACCCGGACACCAAGATCTCTCTGCTCATCTACACTACCAAGAATCTTCCCATTAGCCCAGTACTCTGCATTCCTGTTACTCCTTCCAAAGTGAATCACCTCACACTTTTCCGCATTAAACTCCATTTGCCATCTCTCAGCCCAGCTCTGCAGCCTATCTATGTCCCTCTGTAACCTACAACATCCTTCGGCACTATCCACAACTCCACCAACCTTCGTGTCATCCGCAAATTTACTAACCCACCCTTCTACACCCTCATCCAGGTCATTTATAAAAATGACAAACAGCAGTGGCCCCAAAACAGATCCTTGCGGTACACCACTAGTAACTAAACTCCAGGATGAACATTTGCCATCAACCACCACCCTCTGTCTTCTTTCAGCTAGCCAATTTCTGATCAAAAGCTCTAAATCACCTTCAATCCCATACTTCCATATTTTCTGCAATAGCCTACCATGGGGAACCTTATCAAACGCCTTACTGAAATCCATATACACCACATCCACGGCTTTACCCTCATCCACCTGTTTGGTCACCTTCTCAAAAAACTCCATAAGGTTTGTGAGGCACGACCTACCCTTCACAAAACCGTGCTGACTATCTCTAATGAACTTATTCTTTTCAAGATGATTATAAATCCTATCTCTTATAACCTTTTCCAACATTTTACCCACAACCGAAGTAAGGCTCACAGGTCTATAATTACCAGGGCTGTCTCTACTCCCCTTCTTGAACAAGGGGACAACATTTGCTATCCTCCAGTCTTCCAGCACTATTCCTGTCGACAATGTTGTAACCTTAATGCCAGCGCCAGGGTTATAAAGTAGTTCTGCACATCATGTTCTCTCTCTTTCACAAAAGAGTCTCTGCAAGAGTTGTTACCACTGTATAATGTGAATATGAACAGAAACAGAAATTTCTTAAAAAGAGATCTTGTCAGGTAATGGCAAAAGGCTCTATTATTGTATTCTTAAACCCATTTTGAACCTTGCTCTTCCACTGAATGTTTCTTCCCACTGGAGTATACACTAATTAGTTTTCATGGTGTCACGAAGATGTGATGTGCAAGATTCCTTTGAAATCTATTCCACTGAAGCATTGGGATTACTAGTATTTACATGTAGTAGAAAGCTTTGTACTTTTCTGTCACAACCTCTTATAGTTAATGTGTCTTTTATGTTCTTTTCTGACATGGGATGAAGAGGGAGAGAGAAAAGTTTCAAAAGAAAATAAGCACATGGGTTGAAATTGTCATGTCTGTCATTAATGACAAATATGTTCATTTGAAATTACTCTGTCCGCTAGTTAAACAAAGGTATTTACCCATTTAAGATAAATGATGGTTTATCAGCTTTGTTAAAATGGTAGGTTTGATACTGATAACGCAAAGTGTAGTTTCAACCCATTACTTAATAATAATTCAATGAGATTGGTTTGTGAGCAAGTTACTGCTTGGGGTGGCACAGTGGCGCAATGGTTAGCACCGCAGCCTCACAGCTCCAGGGACCCGGGTTCAATTCTGGGTACTGCCTGTGTGAGTTTGCAAGTTCTCCCTGTGTCTGCATGGGTTTCCTCCCACAGCCAAAAGACTTGCAGGTGACAGGTAAATTGGCCATTGTAAATTGCCCCTAGTGTAGGTAGGTGATAGGGAATATGGGATTACTGTAGGGTTAGTATAAATGGGTGGTTGTTGGTCGGCACAGACTCGGTGGGCCGAAGGGCCTGTTTCAGTGCTGTATCTCTAAATAAAAAATAAACCAAAGAGTTAGTGAGAAGCACTGACATTGGGCAGGGTGCCAATCCCATTTCCCAACTGCAAGTGATCGCAAAAGGACCATTTATGCTGGATGCTCAAAATACACTCCATTCAGTCATTTATGTTTTTTATTTGGATCTGGCTGCCCCTTTAAAAGAAATATGTTGGCATGCAGGAGTGAGATGACTTTGACTCCCGGTAGGGACTGAATATTTGCAGCTACTTTTGTACTGTAAATTGGCTGCCAGCTCCCATTGCATGGGTGGCCATGCCAACATATACCTAATAGATCAATGGTGAGGACACCATTTTTTCACTGACTCTTCCTGGATGCCTTGAGAATAGACTGCCGCCATGGTAACACATGTTATGGCGGTGATGCAATTATGTTGTGTCATGATGTCAACAATCATGAGCATTTCCATTATCTCTATAATAATGGCACATGACTAATTCACGTGTGTTCATGGTCATCCCTACACATGTTGGGCCCCCACATTGCAGTCAATTTAGAGGAAGACTGTGTTAAACTCCAGAAAGCTTGTTATGGAAGGATAATGTTGGAGCCTATCTTTACTCAGTTTCACATGTATTGTACAGAGTAAAAGGATTATAAACATGGAGCTCCTCACTCAAAACCCTCCACCAGTCTCATTCAGTGTCTGCTTGTAAGTGCTCAAGTAAAACCTGAATTAACACCCTCTACCCGCATACAATCAAACAATTGATACACAATTAACAGATTCCCTTCTTTCTTTTTATAATGCAATGTAGATTAATATGCTCAAAATAAATTTCATATTATGCACAAATTATTAACATGCTCAAAGAACATTTCAAAATCAATCAAAATAATGATGAAAGGTCACTGACCTGAAACGTTAACTCTGCTTCTCTTTCCACAGATGCTGCCAGACCTGCTGAGTATTTCCATCATTTTTTGTTTTTATTTCAGATTTCCAGCATCTGCAGTAGTTTGCTTTTATATTAAAATAAATTCCATATTGGGTACAAAGTATTACATTGTAAGACACCCCTCCTCTGGCATTCCTAACAATTTCTTTGTACTAGCATTCCTTTTTGTGAAGCAATTGGATAGCTTATGACTTGTATTTCCCCATTTAAGTTTGGAGATTTCCTTTCTGTCCAGTATTTGTTTCAATCCATCAAGGTCAATACGTAGTCTCTTCTCACTCACACTTTTTGTGCAGTGAACATTATCCCACAAATAAATATTATCCACATAACATTCAATGGGTATTCTATCTCCAGTATGTCCCTTGTTCAGAATTTCACCCTCAAATTTTGACAAATAGTACCCCATATCCACTACCTCCACAAGACCCAGTATTTCTGCAGCTAAAGTGCTTTTCACAACCTGTTTTATTTTCTTAGCCTCCCAAACTAAAGGACAACATTTCCCATTTTCACCCATCAGAAATATTATGAAGCCAGCTGCACTCGAATACCCATCAGCAAGATTAGCATGTCAAGCATTACTAAAAATTATTAGCTTCAGTACACATTTCTCCAGATTTAGTTTCTTCAATGTTTTATTTGCCCTTAAAACATTCTCAACGTAGGGATGTTTTGTCATTGTGCTTAACTCCAGCACATCAAAACTAACATCAGGTCTAGTCTGAGAGCCCAACCAGTTTAATTGACCCACCAGGCTTCACAATTGCTCAGCCTCTGCTTTAGATAGATCATCTTTCTATGATGACCTAACACAGGATGGGAGTCTTCTTTGGCCTCCTTGTCTCGGGAGACAATGGGTAAGCGCCTGGAGGTGGTCAGTGGTTTGTGGAGCAGCGCCTGGAGTGGCTATAAAGGCCAATTCTAGAGTAACAGGCTCTTCCACAGGTGCTGCAGAAAAATTTGATTGTCGGGGCTGTTACGCAGTTGGCTCTCCCCTTGCACTTTTGTCTTTTTTCCTGCCAACTGCTAAGTCTCTTCGACTCGCCACGCTTTAGCCCCACCTTAATGACTGCCCGCCAGCTCTGGCGAACGCTGGCAACTGACTCCCACGACTTGTGATCAATGTCACAGGACTTCATGTCGCGTTTGCAGACGTCTTTGAAGCGGAGACATGGACGGCCGGTGGGTCTGATACCAGTGGCGAGCTCGCTGTACAATGTATCTTTGGGGATCCTGCCATCTTCCATACGGCTCACAGGCCAAGCCATCTCAAGCGCCGCTGACTCAGAAGTGTGTATAAGCTGGGGGTGTTGGCCGCCTCGAGGACTTCTGTGTTGGAGATACGGACCTGCCACCTGATGCCAAGTATTCTCCAGAGGCAGCGAAGATGGAATGAATTGAGACGTCGCTCTTGGCTGACATACATTGTCCAGGTCTCGTTGCCATAGAGCAAGGTACTGAGGACACAGGCTTGATACACTCGGACCTTTGTGTTCCGTGTCAGTGCGCCATTTTCCCACACTCTCTTGGCCAGTCTGGACATAGCAGTGGAAGCCTTTCCCATGCGCTTGTTGATTTCTGTATCTAGAGACAGATTACTGGTGATAGTTGAGCCTAGGTAGGTGAACTCTTGAACCACTTCCAGAGTGTCACCAATATTGATGGATGGAGCATTTCTGACGTCCTGCCCCATGATGTTCATTTTCTTGAGGCTGATGGTTAGGCCAAATTCATTGCAGGCAGCCGCAAACCTGTCGATGAGACTCTGCAGGCACTCTTCAGTGTGAGATGTTAAAGCAGCATCGTCAGCAAAGAGGAGTTCCCTGATGAGGACTTTCCGTACTTTGGACTTCGCTCTTTGACGTGCAAGGTTGAACAACCTGCCCCCAGATCCTGTGTGGAGGAAAACTCCTTCTTCATGATGGGAGTAACACTCTCTAAATTGGATTGTTGATTTGAAGTAATTCCAGACTTAGTCTGCTTAATATCTAAACCAATGTATTTAAAGGCCCCGCAAGCCTGACTCCCAATCTTAAATTCTGCCCTAATCTTTTTAATAACATATTTCTCAAAATCCGCAGTACCACCCCATAAGAAATCATCAACGTGCATCATGAAGAAGCCTGGAAGTCTCCCTTTATGATACACATAAAGCAAAACAGGATCTGCTTTTAGTTGAACACAACAAATTTTCAATTAAGATCTCACTGAGAAATACCACACCCTAGGAGCATTATTAAGGCCTTAGACATGTTTATTCAGTTTACACCATTTTTCTTCTGCATCTGCTGCCTCTTTGGGTGGTTTCAGAAACACTTCTCTCTGAAAAGTATCACCCTGCAGAAATGCGGCTTTTATGTCAATGAGTCTACACTCCCATGAATATGTGCCCAAAAGAGCTAAAAAGATTTTCAAGATTACTTTTCCAGCTGTAGGAGAGTCCACTCTAACATCGGTATCATCCAGTCGCTCTTCAAAACCCCTCACAACTAGCCTCGTTTTAGTCCTACGAGTTCCATTGGGAAGGCCTTTTTCAGTACAAATCCATCTGTGTGACAAGAATGGCTGTCCCCTATCTGGTACCTCAGAATAGACTCCAAACTATCTAATTCCTTATGTTTTGCTTCTCTTATTAGTTTATCCTCAAGTTTATTGGCGGCCACTCAAACTTCACCGTCATGAGGACTTCTGCTTCTAGTTCTATTCTGAGACTGCTCTCTTGCCTTCATTTCATTGTGGAATCTGCTCAAACTATGGCTTCTATTAGCACTTTGATATCTTTTGGGACTACTGCTAGAAGCTCTCGCTCGCATTTTATCAGAGGCTCTTTCTCCAGTACATGATCGCTTCTTTACGCAAGAGTCACTTCCAGACCCACTATAAGAACTTGCCCTGCGCTTTCATGCCATCCACTCTTTCACCCCATTCTGCCAGTCCAAGGGCCTTTCTTCTTGGCCATCATCTTGAATATTTAACCAATGTTTAAACTTGCCTGTAGATTTTCCCGCACGTCTCATAATTGTTGTATCCCTCCATCTATTAGACCCTTCTGGAATGTATGTCACCCGAGTACTTACTTGGGACAATTGTCCTTTGGATGCGATAGCTCTTAACTGAACATCATGATCCTCACATTACTATCCAACCCTCGATCTACCATATTCTGTTCCTCAGGACTTTCAGCACAAAACACATGAGTATTTGAGGTACAAGGTGCATTGTTTCCCTCTATCAACTGCTCAGATTCTGAGATTCTGTAATCAACCCCGATCAATCGTGAAGAATGAACTTTAACAGTTTGATTTCCACGCTTGATAACTACTGTCTTACCATCATGACAGATTACATTACAGGGCTCTTCCATTCCCTGTGGCCCTCTCTTTTATAATACACCAAATCTCCTGAATTAAATTCCGCCTCAGATGGCCTTACTCAATGCTTCATAGCTCCCCGAATTTTCTCAGAGACCTCAGCCTTGATGAAAGCCTGTCTCCCTGCATGTAAAGTATTCAAATGTGCAGAAAAAATGGAACTTATCATTGTACTTTCCAGAGCAGGAGGACTGTCACACAGTACAGAAGGCAATTTGGGATTCTGCCCATAGACCGATTGATAGGGATTATATCCTCCAACCATCTGAAGCAAATTCTTCACATGAACCACCCATGCCAGGGTAGTTGCCAGTTTGCAGTTTCGCTGGTGAGCTAAGATTTTATGCAGCATTTCATCAACCACTGCATGATTCCTTTCACAAAGCCCATTGCTCAAAGGACTTCCAGCTGCAGTATTCATAACCGTAATGTTCATGTTTTCACACATATCCCTGAACTCGTCATTTGCAAATTCCCCTCCATTAATCATTCAGAATCTTAGCTGGTGCCCCAAGTCCTGTCTCTATCCATTTCTCCTTAATTTTGTCAATAATCACCCTTTTGTCCTTGCTATTTATTAATGTAGAAAGACCAAATCTTGTTGCTAGATCTATAAAATGTAGAATGAAAATATTTTTGTCTTTGTCCCACACCTTTAAATCCATGGCAACTACCTCGTTAAAGTCATATGCCAGTGGAAGGCTGACAATCGGACGTGAGGGTGTCCTCCGATACTTTTTACAGATTTCACACTTTTCACTAATCTCTTCTGTTTTCATCGTATACTCTCCATCAATCACACCTGCATTGTTTAGCAGGGTTTTTAATCTTGGACAAGAAGGGTGAGCAAATTTTCTGTGTAACTTTAAGACTATTTGCTTTTTATCTCTCTGATTCTTAAGACCTCATGCCATTAATACTGTTCCAACACTCTGGCTAGAAACATCAGGTTTTGTTAAGGGTATACAACAATGCCCTGACTGGGTAACCTGCAAATTCACAGACTTTACAAAAACAATTGCCTTATCATGCTCCATATCAAGTTTCATTTGTGCCTTTTTCATTTGAAGGCTTACTCAACAGTAAAAAATCTCCGTAGAGACTGCATCAGTACTGATAAAGTGGCTTAATCTAGCTATTTTGCATGGAATTACTTGTCATGAAGACCCCCACCTGCCAAGAATGAGGCATATTAATTTTGTCATATGAACATCGATTTTAAACTGTTGCTGGAGTGAAGCGATGACTTGTTTGAAGAGACCAGCAGTGGCTGGAAGAGCATTTGCACACTAAGAGACAGTGCTTAGTGACACAAAAGAATTGGTCACTGATTCAATTAACAGAGCTTGGTCTGGGCAATGGTGAGCCGCATCTTGTTGGGGTGGGAGACAGCACTACACCTCAGCCACCACCACCCCCGCCCCCCCCCCCCCCCCAGCCCTCCCCACCGAGAGCTTTGGAATCCACAAACACAGGAGTGGTTAAGCCAGTTAGTCACATGACTAACCTGCTGGCCAACTTGGAGTTTTGAATTGTGCTCACAGGACAGTTTGAATTCAGACAGCAGTTTGCAACTGAACCTGGGACAAGACAGCCTCTCTCTCCCTTTCTCACAAGCTTCCAGATCCACTGAAGACATTTAAACCTTGAGAGAGAAGACTCCTACATCAAAACATGTTTTAAAGTGTGCACTGGGCCCCAACAAAATGACAAGACTTACCAGCAACCAAAGACTCTACCTCAAACTCAAAGGACAGTAAATAGAAACCCAGCTATTGCCTCAAACTTTTCACCTTTTATTCTTTCTACTTTTTCTGTCTCTATCTGTGTGTGCGTGTCTATTGCATATGCATGCTAGTATGGTCGCATTGCATATTCATAGTTGTTAACTGGATTAGAGTTTAAGATTAATAAACTTCAACCTTGTTTAAATCTAAGAAAACCTGTCTAATTGATTTCTTTGCCGTACAATTGGAAAGCGGTGAACAAGGATTCATTGAGGCGGAGTTAAAACACGGTGTTTTTAAAAATTAAACCCTGTTATGGTTAAACCAGGCAAAGGCTGAGAGGGAATCCTAGACCGCTGTCTCACCTGGTCATAACATGCTAATCTCTTCAGTGACTTCAATGTGTTGTCAACACCAAACCTAAAACTGGTAGTACTTTTATACTCCTTAACCTTGCATCAAGCCTCACTACTAAGTGAATCCAGATAACATTACAAATGATCAGTTCCACATAATGTCGACGTGCAAGCACTATCCAATACAGCACTGTTGAACAAATCTGCAACTAACTTATTCATCACAGGACTAAAACTCCTTGTGACTAGTACAATTTGTTCAGATTCATCAGTATCTTCCTCTTCTGCCTCAGAATTCTCTGTGTCATGTGTTATTTCGAGGACTCTGCCCCTCCACTTAGGGCAGTTCATTGCATAATGATACTTAGAGTCACATCCGAAGCACCTATTAACAGTTCCTTGGGCATTCCTGGGATTTATTCGCCTATGATTGCTGTTCCAATTCTGTCTTCCACTCTAATAGACCTGCTAAAGGTGCTTTCATCCTCCTGTTCTTAACTCTTCCATTGTATTTGTGCCTGCTTCCAGTATCTGGACCATTTCGAAATATAGTAAACATTGAGTCCTCCATTCTTTGTGTTGCTGCAAAATGTCTTGTTTGTTCTACTAGGGCTGCAGGAAATGACTGTTTCCCCAGGAATTTATTTAAGATAGCAGACATTTGATCCAGCAGGGAGTCTTTGTCCAAGAACCGAACCCCAGTTAGAAGCAGGAGCCTGTCCATATGTGCACCCTAGCATAATGTAGCAATTTAAAAGCTAGCACTGAAACAGGGATCTACAAATTGAATTTCCTCAATCTTCTATAGAGTCTTTTAAAATCCATGATCTCTTCCTCCATTGAATAACTATCTGCTTTCTGAAATCTATCAAAGTCTGACCATGCCTCATACACGTTCAGTCAGTCATCTTTCTTGTAAATTTCAACCAAGAATTCGAACAGAAGATCCAAACCTTCATCAGTATCCAACTGACGAGCATCCAGTTCACAAAACACTTTACTTCTGATTTTACTTTTGGTAGGAAGTGGTAACGCCAAGGCCATACCTTGTTTCCTCTTTGGTAGAGATGTAACCCGTGTCCACATACCCACTTCATTCTTCCACTGGTCATATGGCTCAGACTCAGAGAACATTGGAGGGTAATCACACCCTGACAATTTACACTTGCTTTCTGCCATGTTTTGCATAATAGCCCATGAGATTTTAGTTTACGATGTAAAAGAAAAGTCCTAGTTTCCAACCTTCAGCTTTAGACAACCATTGTCTAATACAATGTTAAACTCCAGAAAGCTTGTTATGGGAGGATAATGCTGGAGCCTCACTTTATTCAGTTTCACATTTATTGTACAGAGTAAAAAGATTACAAACATGTAGCTCAAAACCCTCCACCAGTCTCAGTAAGTGTCTGCTTATAAGTGCTCAAGTAAGATCCCAATTAACACCCTCGACCTGCATATAATCAAAACAATTGTTACACAATTAACAGATTGGCTGCACACTTCAAAACTAAACACAGGAGAAAAGTTGGTTTAATTCAGTCTGCCAAGATCCAGCCTGCAATGTAAAAGCAGCTTCTGATTCCTAATAGTTTAATAGGTGGGTCGGTGTCCAATTACTCAGCTGTCAAGTAATGCATCTGCAGCAGATTCCCTATAAGCTAGTGATGGTGTTGTGTCCGATGAAAGGTCACAGACCTGAAACATTAACTCTGCTTCTCTCCTCACAGATGCTGCCTGACCTGCTGAGTATTTCCAGCACTTTCTGTTTTTGTTTCAGATTTCCAGCATCTGCAGTATTTTACTTTTTTGATCCATGTCTTATGTTCTTAAAATTAACTTGATACATGCTTACAGGAGCATGTCCTCAGATATCAGTTTATTGCCATCTTGATGTAACATTGTTTCCTTCGTTAGAGGAGTGGCTGCACTTCAAAAGTATTTAATTGGCTTTTAAACACTTTGGGAAGCCCTGAGGTTGTGAGAGGTGCTACTTTTTTTCTTTCTTTATATAAATGCACTTGGGGAGGGCAAATAAAGCAAGGGAATACATAATAAATGGGAGGATATTGAGAGGGGTAGAAGAAGTGAGAGACCTTGGAGTGCATGTCCACAGGTCCCTAAAGGTGGCAGGACAGGTAGATAAAGTGGTGAAAAAGGCATGTGGAATGCTTTCCTTTATTGGCCGAATTAAAGAATACAAAAGCTGGGATGATATGCTGGAACTGTATAAAATGCTGGTTCGGCTACAGTTGGAGTATTGCGTACAGCTCTGGTCGCCACATTACAGGACATAGTTCCTCTGGAGAGAATGCAGATGAGATTTACAGTAATGTTGCCAGAGCTTGAAAGTTGCAGCTATGAGGAAAGAGTGGATCGGCTAAGGTTGTGTTCCTTAGAACAGAGGAGGCTGAGGGGTGACTTAATTGAGGAGAACAAAATTGTGAGGGGCCTAGGTAGAGTTGACAGGAAGGACCTGTTTCTTCTAGCAGAGAGGTCAGTTACCAGGGGGCACATTTTAAGGTGATTGGTAGAAGGATTAGAGGGGACATGAGGAAAAACTTTTTCACCCAGAGGATGGTGGGTGTCTGGAATTCACTGCCAGAAGCAGTGGTAGAGGCAGAAACTCTCAATTCTTTTAAAACGTACCTGGACATGCACCTGATGTGCTGCAACCTGCAAGGCTATGGACCAGGTGCTGGAAGGTGGAATTAGATTGGGTGGCTAGTTTTCAGCTGGCACAGATACAACAGGCTGAATGACTTCCTGTGCTGTAATTTTTCTCTGATTCTAAAGGTTTTAGTTCCTATTGAAAGGGTACTGATAGGATTAAATCCTATGTGTAGTCACTGGTGTTATGCAAAAAGAAAAGAAAAGCTTGCATTTATATAGCGCCTTTCGTGCCTTCGGGACACACAAAGTGCTCTACAACCAATGAAGAACTTCTGAAGTGTAGTCCATTGTTGTAATGTAGGAAAGATGCAGTCAATTTGCACACAGCAAGCTCCCACAAACAGGAATGATAATGACCAGCTAATCTATTTTAGAGGTGTTGGTTGAGGGATTAATATTGGCCAGGACACCGGGATAACTCAGCTTTGAAATAGTGCCATGGAATCTTTTACATCCAGCTGGGAGGGCAGATGGGGCCTCAGTTTAATGTCTCATCTAAAAGATGCTACCACTGACCGTGTAGCACTCCCTCAATGCTGCACTGGAGTGTCAGCCTAGAACTCTCAGTCTTCTAACTTAGAGGTTGGTTGGGAAATAATCAAACTCTCTTAGTGCAAAGCAATGCCAATACATATTATCAGATCAAGCACTGTACTGGTGAAGCTCAGCATCACAGTGTCAGTGGTATAGTTGTTAGTAGGCCAGGCCAAGCTTTTAATTCTCTTCAGCATTGATTACTTTAATCAACTACAGTGCTTAAAATTACTAGAGTGCAAAGAAATTGGTCAACTCATGAGTTTCTGTCTTCATACACCACTGTGTAGTTTGGGCTGTCCGCAGAGGATACTTTAATTCCTACTAGCCATTTCACAGTCACTGAACTAAAATATCTTCATCTGCAGGTGAACAAAGAACTGACAATGGCAAATTATATAATAACTAAAACCCAAACAGAACTTCCATAGTTGCCAACCATCTGTATTTTGAGCAGAAAGCCAAGCTTTCTCAGCCCTCACTTGCACTGTTCAGGTGATATCCACTAAAGTAGCTCTTCTAGCTGTCTGACTCTCCTGGATACAGCAGTTTCTGGCACACCGTGGATTATGGATAGCATGAACTACCATTAGCCTCTATTTTAAAATGACAAACATTGAAGGGCAACCAGAATCCTCCAATCCTGCGAGGTAAGAGTGGCCATTTGAGCAGCAAGGCAGAGAAGAGAACAAGGCACTTAAGGGTAGCTTGATTAGCAAAGCCTCTGGGGCAGGCATGGGTGTAACCTGCCCTTTGAGATGATTGGAGACAGGCCTGTTTCGCCTATGTGTTCCAGAATCTGATACACTCAGTGTCCTGTCTTGTTTTTAACTGTGTCCCAGACACAGCAACTCAGTATTTTCCCAGAAACTCTGATAATACATCTGCTGGCTGCCTTCACCTCTCTGCGCTCTCCTTTGCCTCACGCTCCACTGATCGCTGAAGGACATCCACGATTCAAGCTAATTGGCTGCCCCTATCGCACGGTAATAAAAGATTCTGCCTGCCATTTTAAAATTTTAAAACCCTAACCCTAACCCTTTTTAAAATGGAAAGCAATGTTGCCCTATGCTATCCACAGTCTGTCACATGACAGAAACAACTCTATATGCAAGACTGATCCAGAGCTACTAAAGCTATTTTAATAGACACCACATGAGATGCACAAACAAGAGTAAAAAAAAACATTTTGTCTGCTCACAAAATTGACAGTTTGCAAAAATACATGGCTGTGTACTTTAATTTTCTCTCCCTATAAAACAACTGATAGAATATTGGATATAGTTTTACTTGAGGCCAATGGGTTTCAAAATTACAGAAAAACAAACTGAATTGTGAACTGTGATCCCAAAATCCAGAGGAACATAGGACTTAGGAGCAGGAGTAAGCCATTCGGCCCTTCAAGCCTGCTGTGCCATTCGATAAGATCATGGCTGCTCTGATTGTGGTCTCAACTCCACTTTCCTGTCTGCCTCCCATAACCCTTGACTCCCTTGTCTAACAAAAATCTATCTAACTCAGCTTTGAATCAATTCAGTGATCCAGCCTCCACTGTTTTCTGGGGAAGGGAATTCCACAGACTAATGACCCTCTGAAAGAAAAAAATTCTCCTCATCTCCCTCTTAAAAGGGAGATCTCTTTATTCTTAAACTGTGTCCCCTAGTTCTCGTCTCCCCCACAAGAGGAAACATCCTCCTGGTATCCACTCTATCAAGTCCCCTCAGTATCTGATATGTTTCAATAAGATCACCCTCATTCTTTTGAACTCCAATGGGTATAGGCCCAACCTGTTCAACCTTTCTTCATAAGATAAGCCCTTCATCCCCAGAATGAGCTGAGTGAACCTTCTCTGAACTGCTTCTAAAGCAATGGTATCCTTTTTTCAAATAAGGAGACCAAAACTGTGCACAGTACTCCAGATGTGGTCTCACTGTATAGCTGCAGCAAAACTTCCCTACTTTTATTCTTGATTCTCCTTGCAATAAATGCCAATGTTTCATTTGTCTTCCTAATCACTTGCTGTATCTGCATTCTAACTTTTTGTGATTCATGTACCAGGACATCCAGATCCCACTATACCACCAAGTACTGCAATCTCTCTCCATTTAAATAGTATACTGTTTTACTATTCTTCCTGCCAAAATGGACAAGTTCACATTTTCCTACATTATACTCCTTCTGCCAAATTTTTGCCGCTCACTTAACCTGTCCATATCACTTTGTAGACTTTTTACCTCCTCTTGATAGCTTACTTTCCTACCTATCTTGGTGTCATTGGCAAATTTAGCAACCATACATTTGGTCCCTTTATCCAAGTCATTATATAGATTGTAAATAGTTGAGGCTCCAGCATGGATCTCTGTGGCACTCCACTAATTATAGCTTGCCAATCCAAAAAAGACCCATTTATCCCTGCACTCTGCTTCCTGTTAGCTAACCAATCCTTTATCCGTGCTAATATGTTACCCCTACACCATGTGCTGTCATCTTGTGTAGCATCTTTTAATGTGGCATCTTATCAAATGCCTTTTGGAAATCCAATTACACTACATCTACAGGTTCCCCTTTATCCACCTTGCTTGTTACTTCCTCACAGAACTCTAATAAATTAGTTAAACACAATTTCCCTTTCACAAAACCATGTTGACTCTTTCTGATATCATTACGATATAAGTATCCTGCTATAACCTCCTTAATAATAGATTCTAGTATTTTCCCTATGACAAATGTTAGGCTAACTGCCAATCTGATTTGCCCAATCTACATGTAGGTTGAAGTCATCCTTTATTATTGTAGTACCTTTCTTACACGCCCCATTTATTTCTTCCTGCATACTCTGTCCAATAGTATAACAAGTGTTAGGAGGCCAATAAACTACTTCCACAAGTGACCTCTTACCTTTCCTATTTCTTATCTCTGCCCAAACTGATTCTACTTCTTTCTCTTTCAAGCAAAGGTGATCTCTGACTACTGTACCGATGACATCATTAATTAACAGAGCTACCCCACTGCCTTTTCCTAGCTTCCTGAAATGTCAAATACCCTTCAATATTCAGGTCCCAGCCTTGGTCACCTTGTAACTATGTCTCTGTAATGACTAGCAGGTCATACATATTTATTTCTATCTGCGCTAACAATTCATCCATTTTGTTGTGAATGCTGTGCGCTCAGATACAGAAACTTTAACTCTGTCTTTTTACCATTTCTGCAATCTCTGGCCTTATCTGCTGGTGCACTCTTAAGTTTGTACGCTCTATCCCTTCCTGCCACACTCTGATTATCATTACCCAAATCGCTACCCTGCTCTATTACCTCGTTTCCCTTTGATTTACCATATCCCCTCTCACATGATCCCTGACCCCACTATTTAGTTTAAAGCTCTCTCTATTGCCCTAGTTATACAACTCACCAGAGCAACTCATCTCAGCACAGTTCAGGATGATGAACATTCCAAAAGTACAGTTCATACTTTCCCCAGTACTGGTGCCAGTGCCTTATGAATCAAAATCCATTTCTCCCACACCAATCTTTGAGTCAATAACACATGAATGCCCTTAACATATTTCATTGAATTGAGGTGGTGCCCTTGATCACAAACCTTTCCTTGGTGTTATTATTCAGTTAAATTGAATCACAGATACAGCACAGAAGTAGGCCATTCAGCCAATCATGCCTGTGCTGACTCTCTGACACAGCTACCGATTAGTCCCACTCTCCTGTTATCTCCTCAAAGCACTGTATTCCCTTCTAAAAGGTACTATTGATTCTGCTTCCACTACCCTTTCATGACTGGATTCCAGATCATAGCAGCTCTTTGTGAAAAACAATTTGTCATTACCTCCCCTCTCCTCTGGCTTTCTTGCCAATGATCTTAAATCAATGTCCTCTGGTTACTGACCCTCCTACCAATAGAAACAGTTTCTCCCTATGCATGTGATCAAAACCTCCTGTAATTTTGTATGTATACAAAAATCGAGGAATAGTTTCCCCCTCTCGCCTGGATGCTTATATTGGGGTGTCGTAACGACAGGCTCCATTTCCTCATACAATTGGCTTTTCTTCACACATGAGGTGTGCAGGCTACTCAAACGTAGGGTAGGGGTGGAGTGGGGAGGGTGGTGCCATCATAATCTTTCCCATCATTCATACATATGGATTTTTCAGGAAGTAACAATTGGAATGCAATGGGAAGCATGGGTAGGACAATCACGAGGCCAAGGATAGCAAAGACAATTGTAGGACTCTGACTGACATCAGCTAATTCAACACAGATCACCAATCAAAGCTGGAACCTTCATATCTGATGCTTAATCGATAATCCATCAGGGGCTGGGTGTTAGATATTGCTTAAATATGAAGTATTGATTCATTTTTTCTGTGAACTATTAGGTTTGGTTTTGTCAAATAACAGGGTGTGAGCAATGCTGAATTTGGGCAGCTATTGGGCAAGCAGCGGGCAGATTTCTGCACTTCCCCTCTGTGTCAACGGCTTGAAATAAGAAGCATTTGTACGAATGTATTCTGACAAAACAGCAAAAAGACTTTTTTTCCTTCAGCCATTAATTTCTCTGTTTAGTCTTTGTGTGTTTTTGCTCTGCTAAAACTTCCCATTGCACCACGTAAGGGAAAAGAAAGGCATGAAAGAACAGAATCAGCTTTATCTTAACACACCATTGAAAAGCCTCAGTGGCGTGTTCAACATTACCATACATCCAACCTTGAGATTTTCACAAATAACGTCCTTAACCCCTGAAGGACTGCAGGAACATAAAAACAATTATAAATATTTGGGAATGAGGAATTATGTCTTTTACCCTCAGGGTTTGAGTGGCATCATAAGCCCCTGAGAAAGAAGCTCAAGAGGTTTATGGATTTCATTTGTACCCCAAGATTAAATTGTAGTCTTTTATTCATCACTGTGCGCAGTTCTTCATAAAAGATAGTAATCTTAATAACTGAAAGAAAACCAGACTTGTGTTTATGTGCTGCCTTATCACATCCGTCAGAAACCCCTCCAAAGGATTGCAGATACTTCAATTGCTTTGAAGTGCCTTGACTGTTGGTTTGCAAGCAAACATAGCAGCTATTCTGCAAAAAGCAAGATCCCACAAACAACAGATGAGATGGACAACCAGTTCATCTGCATCTGTTATAGACCAGAAAATGCTGGAAAAGCTCAGCAGGTCAGGCAGCATTTGCGGAAAAAGTTAGCATTTTAGGTTGATGACCTTTCATCTGAAGTGGAAGATGTTAGAGATGAATAGCTTTTAAACAGTTATAGTCAAGTGAGAAGAGGTTGAAGGGCTGCCCTCTTTTTCCTCTCCTTGTTTGACCACAACAGGTTTAATTATTTTTTAAAGTGGATGTACTGGACAGTTCAGTAGGTGTTTGATTACCTCAATGCCCAGTCTCTGACAGTCATGGATGAGCTGGACGAACAGCCAACAAAATTGGAACTCTGTGATGCCAGTGGAAAAGCCCCTGGAAAGGACGGCATTACCTCTGAAATAATCAAGAGTGCCAAGCCTGCTATACTGTCAGCACGCCATGAACTGCTTTGCCTGTGCTGGGATGAGGGAGCAGTACCACAGGACATGCGCAATGCCAATATCATCACCCTCTATAAGATCAAGGGTGGCCGCAGTGACTGCAACAACTACCGTGGAATCTCCCTGCTCAGCATAGTGGGGAAAGTCTTCGCTCAAGTCGTTCTAAACAGACTCCAGAAGCTGGCTGAGCGTGTCTACCCTGAGTCACAGTGTGGCTTTCGAGCACAGAGATCCACCATTGACATGCTGTTCTCCCTTCGCCAGCTACAGGAGAAATGCCGTGAATAACAGATGCCCCTCTACGTTGCTTTCATTGATCTCACCAAAGCCTTTGACCTCGTGAGCAGATGTGGTCTCTTCAGAGTACTAGCAAAGATCGGATGTCCACCAAAGCTATTAAGTATCATCACCTCATTCCGTGACAATATGAAAGGCACAATTCAGCATCGCGGTGCCTCATCAGACCCCTTTCCTATCCTGAGTAGCGTGAAACAGGGCTGTGTTCTCGTACTGACACTGTTTGGGACCTTCTTCTCCCTGCTGCTTTCACATGCGTTCAAGTCTTCAGAAGAAGGAATTTTCCTCCACACAAGATCAGATGGCAGGTTGTTCAACCTTGCCCGTCTTAGAGTGAAGACCAAAGTACGGAAAGTCCTCATCAGGGAACTCCTCTTTGCTGACGATGCTGCATTAACATCCCACACAGAAGAATGTCTGCAGAGACTCATCAACAGGATTGCAGCTGCCTGCAAAGAATTTGGCCGAACCATCAGCCTCAAGAAAACGAAGTTCATGGGACAGGACATCAGAAATTCTCCATCCATCAATATCGGCGACCACGCTCTGGAAGTGGTTCAAGAGTTCACCTACCTAGGCTCAACTATCACCAGTAACCTGTCTCTCGATGCAGAAATCAACAAGCGCATGGGAAAGGTGTCCGCTGCTGGCCAAGAGGGTGTGGGAAAATGGCGCACTGACACGGGACACAAATGTCCGAGTGTTTCAAGCCTGTGTCCTCAGTACCTTGCTCTATAGCAGCGAGGCCTCGACAACGTATGTCAGCCAAGAGCGACATCTCAACTCATTCCAACTTCGCTGCCTCCGGAAAATCCTTGGCATCAGGTGGCAGGACTGTATCTCCAATGCATATGTCCTCGAGGCGGCCAACATCCCCAGCTTATACACCCTACTGAACCAGCAGCGCTCGAGATGGCTTGGCCATGTGAGCCGCATGAAAGATGGCAAGATCCCCAAAGACACATTGTACAGTGAGCTCGTCACTGGTATCAAACTCACCGGCAGTCCATGTCCCCGCTTTAAAGACGCCTGCAAATGCGACATGAAGTCCTGTGACATTGACCGCAGGTTGTGGGAGTCAGTTGTCAGTGATCGCCAGAGCTGGCGGACAGCCATAAAGGCGGGGATAAAGAGTGGTGAGTCGAAGAGACTTAGCAGTTGGCAGGAAAAAAGACAGAAGTGCAAGGAGAGAGCCAACTGTGTAACAGCCCCGACAACCAATTTTATCTGCAGTGCCCGTGGAAGAGTCTGTCACTCTAGAATTGGCCTTTATAGCCATTCCAGGCACTGCTTCACAAACCGCTGACCACTTGTAGGCGCCTACCCATTGTCACTCAAGACAAGGAGGCCAAAGAAGAAGGAAAAAAAAGATGATCATAAACTCAAGAAAACCTGCCTGGTTGGTTCTTGTTAACAAAGAAAGAGGTTAACTTTATTGCACGTAAACCTAACTAAGTAAAATAATAAACAATGCACCAACCTTCGCACGAGTACACAGACACGCACACTAGAGGTTTACACTCACACAAATAGGTTACAGAGTGGGGAAGGGTAGATTGGTTGAGTTAGAGTCCATGGAAAAAAGGTATACAATCTGTGGAGTTTGGTGATTCGGCTAGTTTGGTGATTCGGCTGGCTTCTAGCTGAATTCAGTGGTCCTGAGGCTTTTAGTTTGAATGGATAGAAGACGGATTCGGTGGATCTCTTGGAGACGGTGATGCGGAGGATTTTCTCCAACAAGGTTTCTGATTGTAGCCAGAGTATGCAGAGGTGGTCAGTCAACAGGCAGGGTTTTTAGCTTGCAAGTTGAAATGAAGAGAGAGAGAGGGACCCCCACTTGGGTCTGCACGTGTCAGAGTCCAGATCCTTCTCTTTGCTGCTGCAGAGAAACACAAGCTTAAAATCACGGATGGTGGGGGGCAGGGGGGGCTTGTTACATGACAGTCACTCATTGATTCAAGCATAGTAGTTAGCAGTGTACTTCTTCTTGCTAAAAAGAACACGCAGTTCCCTTAAACTCATTGGGTCTTGGTTCTTGCTTTGATGAGCAGACATTTTGTCTCCACCTCGCAGCCTTGCAATGTAGGATACAATGTTGCAGATTAGGTAGCCATCTTAAGCTGCTAGCAAAGTCATCTTTTATCTGTTCCTTTTTTAAAAATTTGTTTTAAAAATATAAATTCAGTTCTCTAGTCAGTAGATTAAAGAAAATTATCATTCAACAAAGCACTTTGGAGTGACAAAGCAAACAGAGAGCCAGGGAAAAGAGCATGTGAGGATGGGGGTAGGAGAGTGGGGTGGTGGACAAGAAAGGAATAAAAGGGAACTGTCTGTGATAGGGTAGAGGAGAGGAGTAATTAAATGGGAACTCCATCACCTGCAGGTTACCCTCCAAATCATACCCCATCTTGAATTGATCATACATCACAATTCCTTTATTAGCACTATATCACGATTCTGGAACTTTCCACTTAAGAGCTCAATTGTAGTACCTTTGCCGTATAATCTGCGGCAGTTCAAGAAGGCAGCTCACCACCACCACCTGAAGAAAACTAGGAATGGGCAATAAATGATGTCCACATCCCAAGAATCAATTTTATAATAAATTTTATAAAAAATGCTGAAAGTGATCTTGGTGCAAGCCAAAATGGGGTGGTAATGAATCAAGTATTGAAAACATAGAAAGATTTGCACTTGTATAGCAACTTTCATGACCACTGGAAGTCTCAAAATGCTTTACAGCCGATGAAGTACTTTTGATGTGTCGCCACTGTTTTAATGTAGGAAAAGTGGCAGCCAATTTATGCACAGCAAAGTCCCAAAAACAGCAATGTAAAAATTCTGTTTTGTGATGATGATTGAGCAATAAATATTGGCCAGAACACCAGGGATAACTCCCCTGCTCTTTTTCAAAATGGTGCCATGGGACCTTTTGCATCCATCTGAAAGGGAAGACAGGGCCTTTGTTCAATGTCTCATCCAAAATATGGCACCTCCAAAGATGCCACATTCCTTCAGTACTGCATTGGAGTGTCAGCCTTGATTTTTTTCGGGCTCAAGTCTGATACAAACAAAAAATTAATTCAGAGGAATTGTGAATGGTTATACTGACTAGGACACTGCAAGAACTTGTTTCAAGTCTGCCACAACATCTTTTAAGGTTCACATGAGTCAGTACAACAGGTTAAAATCTCATCTGAAGAACAGACACTCCTATAATGCAGCATGTGCTCAGTATTGTACCTATGTGTCACCCTGGAGTAATTGCTATTGACTCAACAGTGAGAGTGCAAACAATTGAGCCAAGTTGACAATTGCAAGCAAGCAGAATATCTGAATTTAACTGTTCTCATGGACAATGCATGCAACAAACAATAGTTAGCAAGAGAATGAGCTGATGCTAGTTTCCCGCTTCCACAGTGTGAAGCTCCAGAAATTGATTGAAAGTTATTTAAAATTATGTTCAAGAAGGACAAAGCTGAATCCTAAATAAATTCCTAAAGCTATAATAAATGATCTGAAGTTACCAAGGATTCAAGTAAAAAAAAATAGACACCAACATCCATGTTAAATAATCTAAACCTCTCCACCTCTTGACCTCTCCTCCTTTTCAGCAACTCCTTAAAACCTATCACTTTGATCAAGCTTATGATCGTGTATCCGAATAGCTCATTATGTGGCTCGGTGTTAAATTTTGCCGAATAACATTCCTGTGAAGCATCTTGGCCATTTTATTATGTTAAAGGAACTTTATAAATATAAGTTGTTGCTTTTGTAGGTCGAGGAAGCAGAAGTGAGGTGCAGAGCGCATGCGTTGTCACATCTGACAATGCCAATGGTTTGTCATTACGTGCTCTTCCAATTTCCCCATCAGCAGGAAGTTCAAGTTAATTGTAGGTTTTTTCTGTGTATCCACATCACAGACTTATCTAGTCCTACTTTGAAGTAACAACTGCTGCCTATATTAGCTTCCTCATGGAACCTTCCTCATCTGTGTCTGAGCTCTGGTACTGTACACAATGGTAAACCTGCAGATCCCGGATAATGTTAATTATTCAAGCATAAGACAGCACTGAGAGGCCAGATCAATACAGGAAGAATTTTGGAAGTTTGAGGATTCTTGATCGGCATGAGACTACACCAAAGCTGCACTGACTGATCAACTGAATGGTGGGAAATTCTCCAGTCACGAATCGGGTTTGCCAAAACCATCCATAGTTATGGTGGCTTTGAAAAGTAGGCAGACTGTGTTTGAGGAGAGGAAGCCAATTATAATACTACTTAAAACAGTGACCACACAGATGAGTGATTTGTATCTATAAACTGATCAGCAAAACGGTGAGAATTCTCCAGTCGTTAATCGGGTTTGTCAAATTGCCCCTTGCCTGATATGTTGATAGGGTGAGATGAAGTACTGTGGGAGGCTTGTTTGGAGCATAAAATCCAACATCGACCTTTAGTGCTGTAAACGCTATGTAATACTACTATGTAACACAAGGTAATTTTGAGCATCAAAATATGACAGCTCTCCAAGTTGATACATGTGGGAACCACATGAAAGAAGGTGAAACGTATTGCTTTTAAACTGGATTATTCTCCACATGTGTCCCACGGGCAAGCCCCAGGAATAGCATCAGCTGATTAGTGAGCAGATGCTGGCACCATCTTTAAAAGGCAGCCAGCCCTGTATGAAACCCCTTCCTACTTTTCTCTTGTGCAGCTGGAGTCAGGAGTGCCTGCAGCACAGCCCAATCTCTGAAGGAGCAACCCCTGGAAGGCAACTGCGAATGGTGGAGGTACTTTATCCATATTTGAACAAAGGCAATAACCTGTTCATTTTAAATGGGTTAGCGCCTCTGTTAAAATTGCAGTCAAAGTAATATCACAGCAACCTTTAGGGGTTCTTTACTAATGTTAGTGCATGTGCTTAAAATGGTGTCTCTGTGGGGAGAGTCAGTGATTTTGATAAGATAATACTGACACATGTACATAGAATAATAGAATCATATAGCACAGAAGGAGGCCATTTCGCCCATCTTTGTCTGTGCCAGCTCATTGAAAGACCTATCAAATTAGGACGACTGCCCTTTCTTTACCCATAGCCCTACAACAGCTACCTTTTTAAGAATATAACCAGATCCCTTGTGGAAGTTATTATTGAATAACTGAGGTAATGCATTTTGGAAGATCTAATACAGGTGGGAAGTATACAGTAAATGGCAGAACCCTTAGGAGTATTGACAGGCAGAGAGATCTGGGCGTACAGGTCCACAGGTCACTGAAAGTGGCAACGCAGGTGGATAAAGTAGTCAAGAAGGCATACGGCATGCTTGCCTTCATCGGTCGGGGCATAGAGTATAGAAATTGGCAAGTCATGCTGCAGCTGTACAGAACCTTAGTTAGGCCACACTTAGAATATTGCGTGCAATTCTGGTCGCCACACTACCAGAAGGATGTGGAGGCTTTGGAGAGGGTACAGAAGAGGTTTACCAGGATGTGGCCTGGTCTGGAGGGCATTAGCTATGAGGAGAGGTTGGATAAACTCTGATTGTTTTCACTGGAACGACGGAGGTGGAGGGGCGACATGATAGAGGTTTACAAAGTGATGAGTGGCATGGACAGAGTTGATAGTCAGAAGCTTTTTCCCAGGGTGGAAGAGTCAGTTACTAGGGGACATAGGTTTAAGGTGAGAGGGGCAAAGTTTAGAGGGGATGTGCGAGGCAAGTTCTTTACACAGAGGGTGGTGAGTGCCTGGAACTTGCTGCCGGGGGAAATGGTGGAGGCAGGTACGATAGCGACGTTTAGGAGGCATCTTGACAAATATATGAATAGGATTGATCAGATACATCAGGCTCCTAAGAGTCATAACGGCACAGAAGGAGGCCGTTTGACCCATCAAGTCCATGCCGGCTCTCTGTAGAGCAATTCAATCAGTCCCATTCCCCGGTTCTATCGTTGTAAAGACAGTGCCTCCAACCGTGCTGCACTCCCTCAGTACTACACTGTAGTGCCAGCCTAGATTTTATGCTCAAGTCACTGGTGGGGAAGTTTGAATCTGGAACCTTCTCAGTCAGAGGTGAAAGTGAGCCATCTCAATAACACAAAAAAATAGCGCCATGAGATGTTTTACATCCACCCAAGCCGGCAGATAAGGCCTCAGTTTAACGTCTCATCTGAAAGGTAGGTTGTGTTCCATTTGAAAATGTGGCAGAATCCTCTGCAATTACAGTAATGGACTACAGTAGCAGGATCATTTATTTCTTTGCCACAGTAGTTAGTGTGGTTCTTGGAGTGAGCTTTCCTCCCTAATTGTATGGAAATTACACATAATGGGCTGGATTTTATACAGCTGGCAGGGGTCCTGACACCAGACCAAAAAGGCAAAGGGAACCCCGCTTCGGCCGTTTGGGGGAACCCTAGCTGCATTTCATGGCACTTGGGCAATTAGGAGGCATCTTGACAAATACATGAATAGGATTGATCAGATACATCAGGCACCTTTAAGGATGGGAATCCCGCCTCCAAGAGCTGCCGGCCAGTCCAAGGGCTGGCAGCTCAGGAGTCCCAGCAGTTCCACTGAGGGTGGTGACCACTGCTAGGATTGCAGAAGGCCCCGGACCACGTGCAGCCATGGAGGCTCGGAGAGTAGGGGATGGGCTCACCAGAGCCAGTCAGTCAGGCAGGTCCTGGCAAGGGGTAGGGAGGTGTGCTGCTGAGGGCAGGGGGGAGTGGGTGGCGGCACAGGGGCAGCCTTTGCTTTTGGGGGCCCTCCCTGGGCCACAGATTGCCCACGGAAGAGGCTCCCCCCTCCACCAGCCCACACAGGGGCCACCTGGTGTTACTGGGTGATCTCCCCACATGGCGGAGGGAAGAGGCCCTTAAGTGGTGATTAATCACCACTTAAGGGCCTCAATTGGCCTCTGGATGGGAAGGCCAACTGGAAAAGTTTGGGAGCCGCAAATGAAATGTTAAACCGCATGCGGTTCCGGAGCCGCAGGGTGCAGGCCCCTGTTCTGGACTCTTCCACCAGAGGAAATAGTTTCTTCCTATCTCCCATATCAATACCTTTAATCATCTGAAACACCTAAATTAGATCACTTCTTAGTCTTCTCTGCTCCAGGAAATACAAGCCAGGTCTGTGCAACCTGTCCTTATAATTTATCCCTTTCACCATCCTGGTGAAGTTTTCTGCAACCTCTCCAAGATAATGCCCAGAATTGAATGTAGTACTCCAAATGGGGTCTAAGCAGAGCTTTATACTGCAGGAGCATAGCTTCCACCCTTTTGTATTCCAGCCACCTTGAGATAAAGGCCAGCATTCCATTAGCCTTTTTAATTACACCTTGTGCCTGTCCATTAGCTTTTAACTTGGATTATTAGCTTATTCAGGTGAATATTTTTCATATTTGCACACAACTGGCCCTTTTATCATCGAAGGGAGGTAACTTACAACCAATTCTAATCCCGTGCTCACCCAGCTCCCACATACATCTATGTTGTAGTGGGTTGCTGAAGGGAACGGGTGGGACGGAGTCACGAGATGTTGATCATAAGTTACACTGTGACTAATTTTTCAGGGTCACTAAAGCGATCCGTATTAACCACAATGGGTGGGAGAGGGTCAGGGGAGGTTCAAAATGTAAAACTCTGTGGCACGACCCCAACCCGCCACGTATGCACCTGCCACCATTTTCATGACAGCGGATTGCTTTATGTGTCTGTGTCTCGCTTTCGAGAGGTGGGAAACCTCATCATAATATTTAAATCAGGCTCCCACAGTGAAGTTGGGATCTTGATTTAAATTTAACACACTCAGGCTGGGTTTCCCAGGTCTCGGGAATCCCAGCAGTTAAATGGAGATGGGTGAAGCCGGATCAAGCGGTAAAGTGTTCTGTAGAGCACTGCTTGTCAGCCAGGAGAAGCCGGAATGCTTTCCCACCCTTTCGGTCCCTCGACCAAATATTCTGCCAATCATTGCCTCTCATGCCTGCGATCTGCCGACCTCACTTCTCCCTCCAATATGCCAATATCTATGACCAGAATTTTACACCCCTTCCAAGGAACGGCTTGTTGTGGAGGGGGTGGGGGGATCGGAAAAGTGAGTGGAAGGCTGGGGGGACGGTGGGGGGATACCATGGGTGGCGGCGAGAAATGTCCCACCCACTCCAGGCCAATCAAGGCCCTTAAGTGGCCAATCAACCACCAATCAAGGCCCTCCGTCCGCCACCACTGGTATTTTACCAGCAGCTAGGGAGGAGCTGAGGCCCCCAGCAGACCACCAGGTAAAATCTGACGGCCTCCTTGCAGCCAGGGGGGGAGAGGTCCCCTCCTGATTGCACCCCCCCCCCCCACCAACAGCCCAACTGTCCCCACTACACAACACTCACCTCTCTCCACACCACCTAACACCACCAACCTACACCCCCTTGCCCGGACGATTGTCGCTGGCAAGGCCCCACAAACATACCTTTTTTCCAGGGCTGGCATCCCTCTTGCTGCTGAAGCTGGGTGCAGTCCCAGCAGTGGCCACAACTCCCAGTGACGCTGCTGTGACTGAGAGCTGCTGGCCCGCTGTTGGCCGGCAGCTCTTGGAGGCAGGACCTCCTGCCTCAGAGGGGTGGAAGGCTCGCCCCAAGGCCAGTTAAGGGCCGGGCGCATAAAATACTGGTGTGGCTCCCCGGCTCAGTGGAGGCTGGCTCGCCCTCGACTCTTTGGCTGCACAGTGGGGCCTCCCGCCCAACGTAAAATGCTGGCTTATACCTCTCTCTGTCCTTCCTCACTGTTGCACTCTGAGCATCCCCCCACCATGTCTCAGTTTTTTTCCTTTTGCTGGGCACCATTCCCTTCTACCACAGACTTTCCTGTCTAGCTGCCAACCAACCTGTCAATCTGACCGGCTACTAGGCCGGAAACAGAGTTAAAAAAAAATCCCATTCCAGAGATTTCTGGGGTCCAATCCCTCTGCAGCATGCTTCCCAACTCCCTCCACATCTCCCAGTAAATAACAGGGCCTAAGACCCTGCACCCTTGGTTAAAACCAACAAACTCAGTACAAATCAAATGTAGAACATGTTTCATTTGTGTAGCTCAGTATATGCTGCAATTGCTTGTCAAGGGAGCAGTGAAGTGTTTGTTCAACATTTAAAAATATATACAGTATATTTGGTGTGTCTATCTCAAATGTTATTATCCTGTATTTCAAAAGAGAGAGGCATTGAAGCTTTAAAGTCATTCATATTCCAATAATTCTAGGGCTTCAGCACAGAAATAAAAGCTGATATTCCAGTGCTGTACTGAGGGAGTGCTGTACTGTTGAAGGTGCTGTCTTTCGGATGAGACGCTAAACCGAGGCCCCATCTGCTTGCTTGGGTGGATGTAAAAGATCCCGTGGCACTATTACGAAAAGCAGGGGAGTTATCCCCAATGTCCTGGCCAATATTTATCCCTCAATCAACATCACACAAAAAAAACAGATTATCTGGTCATTATAACATTGCTGTTGGTGGGAGTTTGCTGTGTGCAAATCGGCTACCAAATTTCCTTCATTACAGCAGTGACGACACTTCAAAAAGTACTTCATTGGCTGTATGACCTGCACTCTTCATCTAGAAATGCTGTTGCACCATATCTTTCTTGAAGTGTGAGCTGTTCATAGTGGGGAGGGCAACGAGGCATCTGGGTCCATAGTAAATGGTCTCCCTCCTTAATCAATGAGATTTATGGAGTCAGGAACAAAAAAGGGAACAACGGAGAAGGAGAATGAATTCAAGACAAATTAGGCACAGAAAGAGAATAAAAGAGAGGGAAAGAATGATTGGATTAACTGATGGTACATGGACCAGGGGATACAGATTGAAAGTTTTGGGCAAGAGATGCAGAGGGAATATGAGGAAGAACTTTTTTATGCAGTGAATGGTAATGACCTGGAACTCGCTGCCCACAAGGGTGGTGGAAGCAGAGAGAATCAATGATTTTAAAAGCAAATTGGATGGGCGCTTGAAGGAAATAAATTTGCAGGGTTATGAGGATTGAGTGGGGAAGAGGGACTGACTGGATTGCTCTGTGGAAAGTCAGCATGGACTTGATAGCTGAATGGCCTCCTTCTATGCTATAAATAACTACATGGCCAGGATTTTATGCTGGCAACGAGGTCTCGACGTTCGGAAAAAGTGACGCCGCGAACACACGTCGCCTCTACTCCAGAAGGCCAGAATTTAGTGCCAATCAGGCACTTAAGTGGACAGTAGCTGGCCTTCCAAAGTATCAAGGACTCTGTGACCAGAAGTCCCGCCCTTGGAGTGCTGCCAGCCAAACAGAGGCTGGCAGCTCATCCACTGAGTCACACCACCGCGGAGGCAGTGTCTGCTGCTGGAAGAGCACCTACTGGAGGCCCAGGAGCGACGCTGGACCCAGGAACTGGTAGTTCAGGGAGGAGGGGTCTCGTGGGGTGGTGGTTATGCGGGAGGGTGTTGTAGGGGTGTTGCTAGCAAGGGCAGGGTGTGGCTCTCAGCATGTCGTGCTTCCCGTGCCATGACATGGCTGCCCATCACATGGCTAATTGTGGCAGTGGTGGGAAGAGGTCTCAATTGGCAGCAAGGCAGGACGACCAATTCACAGGCCTTTCTGCCCTGGACTAAATTTTGGCAGAAGAGAGATGGTGGCGGGAACCCCCCACCCCCACCACCATCCCACCCAATTTTATGCTCTCCCTGCCTCCAAACCTACTGCGGGGCAGAACTTAAAATTCCACCCCCCCGCCCCATGACTAAGAGCGAGAGAAAAAGATAGATAGAAAAGGTAAGAAAATAAATTCAATTTGGAATTTTTTAATCTCTAAAAAGAGTTGACGACATTCAAGAATGATACTGAACAGCTTAAATTGTTCTCTTTCTGGGCCAAAGAGTTAGTTGGCATTGAAATAATTAACACATGTTAAAAGGGTAATTACACTCATAATTACCAGTCCTACCTTTCTACAGATAGTTTAATGCATAATTAATATGCAAATCCAGTAAGCTCTTAAAAATCATGGGGAGGCTAAGGGCGAGATGCCATCCATGTGGAAGAAATGTGTAGCAGCATAAATCGACCAGCAAATTCTGAAGATTCGCAAATCACACCATATTTCTTAATCCCCTGAACTTGCTGGCGAAATCATACATTAACAAAGGCATGCATTGTTACCATACAGTTATTTTTCCAACAAGATTTGGCCCTCCGATTCTAGAAAGAAAAATAACTCAGTTTTATGAAGCAGCTGACCCTCACGGCATTTCATGTCGACAAACACAGCGGCAACATCCCACAACACAGTAAAGGAGATAAATGGTTTTGGTGGTATTGGGAGAAGACGGATGCCAGAGAACTTCCTGGCCTTTTTTGAATAGCTCTCTTGAAGTCTTTTACATCTGCCTTAACAAATAAACTGGGCTTCCAGTTAATGTCATACCTGAAAGATAGCACCTCCAAAAATGCAGCACTTTCTCAAATTATCAGCCTTGATTACATGCTCCAGTCCTGAGAAGTGAGGTATTGAACTCATGCCCTTCTGGTTCAGCAGCAAACATGCTACCAATTTTTCTCTCACAATGGCTGGCTGGTGTGTTGGATGTGGTGGACAGGGGGGTGGTGGTGGGGGGGAATGGGGAAACATAAAGACATTCATTAGGTTAAAAGTTTACAGCAATGTGTCAGGTACGGAGTATCCTCGGTCATCATAAAGTGAAAAAAAGAGATGGCCAATACAATTTTTCTCCCAAGCAAATGCTCAGATAAAGTCTAGCCATTGAATTTCATTTTGGCTCCTTCCCATCTAATCTCGATAGCTAATGTGCAAGAGCACTGACAGTCATATGGAAATCTTTCTTTTGTAGTTAAAGTAAAATGGCTCACAGTAGTAATAATAATTTTCCAGGTAGCAAAGGAAATAACCAGTTGGAGGGGAATCAATCTGTATAGTTAATGCTTATGACACAATTGGACAAGATCTAAAATTGTGGTGTTTTTTCTGGATATCGCTCCCTGCTCTAATCTCCAATATGTTGTCAAATTCTCATAGAATCAAGGAAGCTGTCCCGTCTTATCAGATGATTAAGTGGAAATTCCTCTTGGTGACTTGCAAATTTGGTTAGAAGTTACTTCTGAAAATTTCAACAAACATGTAGGTTTTACGAAGAAGGGTCACTGACCCGAAACGTTAACTCTGCTTCTCTTTCCACAGATGCTGCCAGACCTGCTGAGTGAATCCAGCATTTCTTGTTTTTGTTTCAGATTTCCAGCATCCGCAGTATTTTGCTTTTATTTCAGTGTTTAATTCACTGCCACTTCTCTTCCAGGAATGCCTACCTTGAAGAAGTTCTGCTCTTCTCTCCGACGGGATTTTCGTTTGTCTCTTTTACCTTGTTCACCTTCATTGCTTTCTATTTCCCTCCTGGTGTTTGATAAGGTATCTACCAAAACTTGTTTTCACAGCCACATCTCCTTCCTCAGTGACTGTCTCCGGCTCCGACTGATTCCACGTGGATTCCAACTGCAGTTTCACCCATCATGCTTTGAAACCACCCAGGATCACAGGTATCTCCGAGAAATACAACGTTCCTCGGACTGCTACTCTCGCCGCATCCTGAGATCCACACTCAGTGCTATGCGCCGCCATATGCACACACTGTACCTCTCTCTCCAGCAGCACCGTCTTACAGTTCCGAAGAAGGGTCACTGACCCGAAACGTTAACTCTGCTTCTCTTTCCACAGATGCTGCCAGACCTGCTGAGTGAATCCAGCATTTCTTGTTTTTGTTGTAGGTTTTACCTGCTGTTGTCTTTAAGAGGACTCATGTGGATCTTAAAACGACACACATTTGTGCCGCACCATCTCCAACAAGAGAAAATCTAATCATCTCCTCTTGACATTCAACAGCATTACGATTGCTGAGTCCCCCACCGTTAACATCCTGGTTGGTCACCATTGACCAGAAACTTAAGTGGATCAGCCACATAAATACTGTAGCTACAAGAACAGGTCTTAGGCTGGGCATTCTGTCACAAGTAACTCACCTCCTGACACCCCAAAGCTTTTTACCATTTACAAGGCACAAGTCAGGAGTGTGATGGAATACTTCCCACTTTTTTGGATGAGTGCAGCTCCAAGAAAACTCGAGGAGCTCGACACCATCCAGGACAAAGCAGCCCACTTAGTCGGTTCCCCACGCACCGCCTTAAACATTCACACTGTCCACCACCGGCACACAGTGGCAGCAGTGTGTACCATATACAAAATGCACTGCAGCAACTCGCCAAGGCTTGTTCAACAGCACCTCCAAACCCTGGAATCTCTACCCCATCAAAGAACAAGGGCAGCAGGCACTTGGGAACATCACCAACTGAAAGTTCCCCTCCAAGTCACACACCATCCTGACTTGGAAATATATCGCTGTTCCTTCACTGTCGTTGGGTCAAAATCCAGGAACTCCCTTCCTAACAGCACTGTGGGAGTACCTGTACCACACAGGCTGCAGCAGTTTAAAAAGGTGGCTTGCTAATACCTTCTAAAGGGCATTTAGGGATGGACAATAAATGCTGGCCTTGCTAGCGATGCCCACATCCCATGAAATTTTAAAAAATAATAATTTTTGGCTGACTTTTATGCTCATTCGAGGGAGGGATGCCAGAGAATGGTATTACTGCCACCAAATGTCAGCTCGACCCTGTTTCGACAATAAACCTTAACTTCAACCTTAGAAGTTTCACTGAGTCAGAATAAATATTTTTCTACTTCCCACACTTGCCATCCTTGTGGCCTCCCTGAAATGCCAACTTGGAAAAAGATTATATCAGATTTTCAGCAGCTTGTACTGTATTTTGGATAGAAATTGCAGTGCAAAAGCCTCCTCAACTGTATCTCTTCCTTAGACCTACTCAGAATGATACCTGGGTTAATGGGGCTAAATTATGAGGACAGGTTGCACAAACGAGGCTGCATTCCCCTAAATATAGAAGATTACGGGGTTATTTAATTATAGTATTTTAAGATGATCAAATGAGTTGATAGGGTAGATAGAGAGTAAGTATTTCCTCTGGTGGTGGAGCCCAGAACAAGGGGGGATAATCTAAAAATTCGAGCCAGGCCATTCAAGGATATTGTCAAGAAGCACTTCTTCATACAACGAATAATAGAAATCTGGAATTCTCTCCCTCCCCCCTCCCCCCCGCTAAAAACTGTTGAGGCTAGGTGGGTCAGTTGAAAATTTCAGACCTGAGATTGATGGAATTTGTTAAGCAAGGAAGGGTATTCAGGGCTATGGAACCAAGATGGGTAGATTGACTTTAGATAGAGACTAGCCATGCTTTAATAGAATTGTGGAATAGGTTCAAGGCCTAAATGTTCTCCTGTTTCTATGTTTCTTGCTATGCTTTCACAAGGTGGAATAATGTTTGTTTAGTTCCTTTGTAACAATGCACCGGACTCCAATGCACATCATGACACATAAATGCCACAATGTATACCTACCTGCAAATATGAAGGTGATCACTTTGGGTTGACAAATAATGTACTGGAAGATGGGTTATAATGTGTGAACCAGATTATATTCTTGATCCAAATTTGTGCCTTCTGTTTCTTCTGAAGCCCAAAGTGTTCTCGCTCATGTGCAGACATATGCAAAATACTGAATGTATGTGGCTGTATTTGGTGCTTATTTTCTGAGAAAACCAGGAAGCCTCATGTATGTGGTCAATATTGATCATCTCAGCCAAAGATAAACAATACTATGCTCCACATCAGCCTGAATAGCAGCTTTCACACCTTTTGTAGTACTGTCATCATTACCAGCTCCCTTTATGATTGCCAGTGTATGACAATTAGTGACAGTTTTCCAACGTAGAATCTTGTCTGTTAGCAATCAGTGTGAAACTGCTGAAGCTCATTTCACTTAGGGCCTTTAAAGACAGGAGAGAAGACTTTCCAACCATAACTCTGAATTGTATTGAAGAGAATACCGCCCAAAGTGAAAAGGAAATGCTGTAACTCGATGCCCTCTGTTATGATCCCCGTGGAGATCAACAAACTGAATTAACCAAATTTACCAAACAACCCCAATAAAAAAACCCAATGGACAAGATTTCACTTTTATAACTTTTACTTTCACAATCACATCAAAATCACATAAATTATACATGAACTGCCAGAATATCACAGTAAAGATATTACAAATTAAACGTTCACTGTCAGATACAACAGAATAGATAGGGAAAAACTGTTCCCATTAGTGGAGGGATCGAGAACAAGAGGGCACAGATTTAAGGTAATTGACAAAAGAAGCAATAGTGACATGAGGAAAAACCTGTTCTCACAGTGAATGGTTAAGATCTGGAATGCACTACCAGAGAGTGTGGTGGAGGCAGGTTCAATTGAGGCATTCAAGAGGGAATTGGATTGTTATCTGAAAGGGAAGAATGTGCAGGGCTATGGAGAGAAGGCAGGGGAGTGGCACTAGGTAAATAGCTTTTTCAGAGAGCCAGCACAGACATAACAGGTGAAATGGCCTCCTGTGCTGTAACCATTCTCTGACTCCGTGACAGTTACCCTCTAACCTAGAGCAGCTTTCGGTATTTTGATTCACCACAATAACCCTAACTACAGGCAAAGATTCATTATTCATATTGGCTAAACTGTTAAGCCTAGCCTAATCTGACAATTATGGTGCACTCTGACCTTATTGTCACGTGACTTCATCTGGGATGTTTGTGATTGTGATTCAAAAAGCACATTACCAAATGAAACATTACTAGATGGCACAGTGGTGCAAAGATGTTGTTTTGTCTCATACTGGTATGTTTACGTTATCAGAAGGTATTCTCTGGAACAGTAAAATATACTACAGCTGAACAAATACGAAAATGATCGAAACAGGGTGTAGGGTTTGACTAAAGGAAGTATGAGAGTTTCTAGAAAAAAAGATGTAATTTATCGAAAATAATTAACTGTGTTTGGTGGAATTTATGCCTGTATCAACTATTAGAAACTCAAAACAAGTTGAATTGATGTTAGTCCTGACTGCATCTTTCCTGCATATGAAAAAAGTACAATTTATGTCAAAATCAGAGTAGGACAACATAATTATTAACTGAAAATTGAGTGGGTGAAAAGAGTTTTTTGACAAACTTTTTCTAAACTCCAGCAAAGGCCTAATATTCAGCATGTAAGTGATGCAGCCTGTCAGGAACTACCATTACGTGAAAATATTCATCATTTGTTCTATGTCAGCAAAGCTATTCTACAATACTGCTAAATGGTTTATACCTCATGAAACATTTTGCCTGAGCAGCCCATTTTTTCTGAGCTTATGCACAGTTACTATTGATGCTCTACAAGTAATGTAACCTTCGTATTAGCAGCAATCAAGTTTCTCTATGATACTGAGAGTGAGAAAAGACAATGGTTATCTCCAGCTCCCCCGGCTCAACAAGTATTAGCTGTACCCACACTTCCGTTAACAAACTTATAAGTGAATATGGCAGCCAGCACTGGACTGGTACACCTCGAAGATCACTGTTTTCTTTGTGCATGGTCCCCCCCATGCAAAGCCCACATTTGTCAGTGCTCCGCATATTGGGCAGAGAGTGGGCACACTCCTCAACCCGACAATTCAGTGCCCTGTCCTCAAAGTGTTATCGTGCCTTGGGCACGGTGGGTCACATTATAAGCCCTAAGACTTGCTCTGTTTGTCTTGCATCCTTGCTGGCCACCTGGACATCTGAACCCAACCTAGTTTTCACAGGGTCATACAATGGAGCTTTGATCTTTGAGCACACAAGTGCAGTAAGGATCAGGCTAAGGAGCAACGTTGATGCTCTTCATTTATCCGATGATAATAATGGGGCAAGCTTAGCAGAATATTATATATTATTGTTATGGTCAAGTGAGGAGGGGGTCGAAGGGCTTCCCTCTTTTCTCTCTCCTTGTTTGACCACAACAGGTTTATTTCTTTCTTATGGTGATGTACTGGCCACGTCAGTAGGTGGTTGATTATTTACTTGCTATGATCATAACATGAAACCCTCAGACAGGTTTTCTTCAGCTAACAAAGAAAGAGGTTAGCTTTATTGTACCTAAACTGTTTTTAAAAAAAAATAAACAATGCGCCAGTGTTCACTCACACACACATTCTGGAGGTTTACACACACACAGATTAAAGAGTGCGAAAGGGTAGATTGGTTGAGTTAGAGTCCATAGGAAAAAGAAGGGTATACAGTCTGTGGTGTTTGGTGATTTGGCTGGCTTCTAGCTGAATTTGGTGGTCCTCAGGCTTTTAGTTTGAAGAGGTAGATGACTGGTCTGGTGGGTCTCTTGGAGACAGCGATGCAAATGATTTCCTCCAATGATGTTTCTGATTGTAGCCAGAGTATGCAAAGCTGGTCAGTCAACAAGCAGGATTTGAAAGTTTTCAAGCTGGAATGGGAGAGAGAGAGAGAGAAACCCCACTTGGGTCTGCACGTGTCAGAATCTGGTTGCTTCTCTTCTCTGCTGCAGAAAAACACAAGTTTAAAACCATAGATGGGGAAAGGCTTGTCACATGACAGTCACTCAGTGACTCAAACATAGCAGTTAACTGTATTTCTCACTTGATTAAAAAAAAAAGGTAGTTCCTTCAAACTTCCTGGGCCTTGGTTCTTGCTGGGGCAGACATTTTGTCTCCCTCCTCACAAGCATTGCTGTGTAGGATACAGTGTTGCAAATTAGGTAGCCATCTTAAGCTGCCAGCAAAGTCATCTTTTTAGCTGGTCTTTTTAAAATGTCTTTATAAAAAAAATATATAAATTCAGATCTCCAGTCACTGGACCAAAGAAAATTATCATTCAACAAAGTACATTGGCGTAACAATTCTATTTTATAAGTTTAGAAGAATATGATTATATGTTAAAAGGTTAGAAGGAATATTGTATTTCGAACTCTGTAAAACTTGAAAAAAAGAGGTTGTCTGAGAAAATGGGCTGCATTCTAGTTAGTTGAGCCCATTGTTGTAACAAAGAAAATGGGAATGACTTGCTGTGTTCCAACTTCTTGATCTCATTTACAGACTTGAAAATTGAAATCACTAGGAGATTTCCTAATTCCCTGGATCTTTGTGTTGCAAACATAAAGATAACTGTAAGCACTATTTGTATGTTATCAGTAGACCAATGCAATTTATGCTTCCAGCAGCAATCAGACATATCTGCTAATATAAATTTCTGCTTTACCAATTTGTATAATCAGTGTCTTCAAATTGGCTCCAGGGAATTTCATCACATAATAAGCCCAACACCATGTATAGAGGTTATAAATTTTACAAATTGTAATGCATATTACTGTCTAAAACGTTCTCTGCCAGAGGGAAGTCCATTGGAATTACAAGGCAAATTATATTAGACTGTATCATTGCACACACTAATAAAAAGTGTATGTCCCTCAAAAGTGTACTTTTATAGAAATCTATATTTACACAATATATTAACTCTGTGAAGGACAAATAATGCCATCAGACAGATGCAGGAAAGACAACTGAGAGTCTTTCTCTGATCTATTTGCAGGTCAGCAGAGTTATGATATGTAGAATATTAAGGTCTTTCAACACTACAATATGTCTGGACCATCAGTTACTCTCAATCAACATCACTATAGAAAATTGATTATCTGGTCATTATCACATTGTTGTTTATGGGAGCTTGCTGTGCATAAATTGTCTGCTTCATTTCCTACTTTACAACAGTTCAAAAAGTACTTCATTGGCTGTGAAGCACTTTGGGGTGGCCCAAAGTTGTGAAAGGCGCTATATAAATGCAAGTCTTTCTTTATTTATTTTCAAGGAGGGTTTTTTCTTTTTGGTAATAATTCTGTTCATCTCCCAAAGGGATCTGATCTGTTCTGATGAAGGGTCGTGGACCAATAAACATTAACTCTGTTTCTCTCTCCACAGATGCAGATAGACCTGCTGAGTATTTATGGCACTTTTTGTTCTCATTTCAGAGTTCAAACATCCGCAGTATTTTGCTGAATGCAGTGGCTTGCCAGGTCATTTCAGAATCAACTGTGGGTCTGGAGGCACATATAAGCCAGACTGAGTAAGGATGGCAGATTTCCTTCCCTAAATTAATAGGGAGCCAGATGGGTTTTTACAACAATCCAGTAGTTTCATGGTCACCATTGCTGTTACTAGCTTTTTTTGCATTTAAGATTTTTATTTAATTAATTTCCTCAGCTGTGGTGGGATTTGAACTCATTCCTGTAGATTACTGGTCTCGAAATGTAACCACAATGTTACAGTACACCCTACCATAAGGATCTGTAAGCAGAAATCATTTTCTTTTGTTAGCTATTCATAAAAACTAATGGGTAGTCAATATATTTGCTGGCTTGATTCATTCACTAGAGTTATTAATGCTTGACAAGGAGTTGACTAACACTGATAATACTGTTCTTGACTGCAAACTATTAACTACAATGTGATTAAACTTATTTATGATATGCCAGCAGCTAATGATGTTTTTGACATGTGTGCCGTTTTCAGCCTTTACACATTTGAAATTTAAACTGAAGTGCTCACAATTACACTCTAACATGCTTCTTGAGACAGCAAAGTGCCAGTCAATCTGTATCATCTTCTGAGTGTAATTTATTATATGTTGCAAGGACACAATTCAACCATGGGGTTTAAAAAACTTGTACAAGGTGCAGTGAATACAAATTTTCAATGGGAATGACATAGGTACCATTGAATAACATGGCAGAAAGAAAAAAGAAATAATTGTACTTAAACAGTAGCTCTGTATCGAAATGTCGAAATGAAAGAATTTTTTTGTCATTTAATAACTGTTATATGGGCAATCAAAAGTTTTAGATTTACGTGATTTACTTTCAACATTAACTGTGTTCAGTTTAATACACCTTGCTGTTATACTGCGATTTAATCTAGTGAAACATCCCAAAGTGCTTCACTGAATCTGAAGCTTACAGAAGGTGGGAGGCCGCCCAAAAGAGCACAGTAGGACATAGTTCAGAATAACAGTATTGTAACTTAGCTGGATTCAACTCAATGTAGCATATCAAAAGTGCTCAGCATTGTGGATTACAGTACAAGGTTGACAAAGTTGGTCCTTGAACATCTGACCTGGAAGTAGTTCAGCTGCAGTGGGAAACAGTTCTATCTTCCTCTGTGATGTGCTGATTTAACAAATTGTAGTCTTTTTCTTCCTGGTTCAATGTCCTCGTCAAACTTCACTTTTTAATGCACTTCTAGGGTGGAATTTTGTGGACCCCCGGGGACTGGATGGGAGGCAGGTGGGGCAGGGGGGATTCCCATAAAATAGCAATGGAAGGTCAGGGGGCAGAGGGCCCATCACTTTCCTGTCTCCTTGTGATTAAGTCGGGGGCGGAAAAAGCCAAAGACAGCCGTTGCACCCAGAGGCCAATTGAGAACCTTAAGTGGCCAATTAATAGTCACTTAAGGACCTCTTCCACTGCTGCTGGAATTACACCAGCGGCGGGTGGTGGTGGGGGCGGGAAGGTGGGGAGGGGGGGGGGTTCTCCCCCACGTGGGGAGGTTGCTCAGTAAAACAAGGCCGTCTCCCTGTGGGCTTGTGGGGGAGGGCCTCATCTGAGGGCCCACGATGGCAAAGACTGCCCCTCAGTGAACATACCCCCACCCTGCCTTCATTAACCCCCACCCCCCACCTCGCCAAGGCCTGCCAGATGGGCACTGGCCACACTGCCTTCCTTACTTTGGATCTGGGACTCCATTGCTGCTCCTGGTCCCAGGCCTGTTGTAGTACCGGCAGTGAAACTGCACCCGATATTGCCAATACTACTGAGCTCCCAGCCCTCTGATTGGCCAGCAGCTCTTGGAGGTGGGACCCCATACTTAAAGCGATGGACACCCTGGCACCGGGCGGCGAATTGCCTGAGCACCATTAAATTGCGCCGGGAAGGCTCCAAAGGGTTGAGGTGGAGTTCCCCTCACCTTCTCGGCCCAGTGTCGGGATCCCTGTCGGCTCCACAAAATTCACCTCATACTGTTGTAATTTATTTCTCCAAATCATAATTAACACTGCTGCGCCCCCATGAAATGATCTTCAGCAGCATAACTCTGCAATATACATGTCCCTCCAGACCTCAAAATCTGAAACCTTTGTAAAACTAATACTAAAATGCAACTTTTTCGACTAGAATCTCCCCTTTCCAGTGTATTGATGTTAAAAAAAAAAGCTTCAAATAATCTGACTCGTCAAAGATCTTACTAGAAATTGCTACACAATCTTGACTAAATACTTTAACCTTTAGCATTGGTAATGAGCAATTAGCCTGATTACAGTCATAAACAGCTTCGGAACTTTGACTGTCAAAAAGCACTCTTACCTGATAAACGTTGGCTCATCAGTTGACAAGGTGTCTGAAAAATACACGTCAAAATATTTGTAGAGAAATTAAAACCCATAGTGGCAGTTTTGGAATTTCTTCTACTACAATTAATTCTCTTAAATAGGATTTGGATAAATATGCAGTCAGAGAGGTTTTGAGGTTTAAGAACATAAGAAATAGGGGCAGGTGTAGGCCTTTTAATAAGATCATGCTGATTTTTGTTACCTCAACTTCACTTTCCTACCAAGATAACTGTAAGCATGGATGATTATCTGCTCCAACGAGCACCAAAGTTGTGCTTGAACCATGGGATTGTTAAATCTAGAATGCAACGTATACATGAATATATTATAGCACATACTGTATTAATTTCCATGAAAAACTGACTGGAATTTGAGGGAATAACATCACACATGTAACTACTCTCAATTTATGCATATTTTCCACTTAAAATTTACATCTAACTCTTATTTGTTCAACTCTGATTATTTCTAAATATGTTATAAACAGAATGTATGGTCAGTAGTTTGGGATACAATTTTCAACGTAACTGAAGGAACTGAGCAAGTGCCTGAGTTGATGGTGAGTTATCAGCTCAGCCTACTTTAGTGTCAGTTGGTGCTGAATATGGAATGGTCTCTGTACTGTCGAATGGAAGTACCAGGAACTGAGGTGAGACCGTCAGGGAGAAGAAACTTTCAACTCATTAAGCCGATGCTGCATTCAAACCCAGATTCCAGAGGTGAAAGATGAGCAGATTTTCAGCTTTGGATACTATCAGCGATCTGGTCACAAATTACGCCCAAATTTACTCTAGGTTTGAGAAGTGTTTCTCCCCCTCAAATTTCTTCTCAAACTCATTTGCATATTGCTGAATGCAACATCTGCCATGAACTTGTGCAATTGGGCAATGATTTAAAATGTAACCTCTTCTCAAAAAAGAAATTTACATTAAAAATATTCCTTGATATGTTCGAAGAGTGGTAAGTTGTTACAGCTTGTTTAAGAAAGCTGAAAATGGGTTTATCACAAAGAACCAGCATTTTTAATCATAATTCAATCCACCATCTGTGAATAACCCAGTTTTAAACAGCTGAAAATGACTTGAAAAATGACAGAACAATTTTACTTTTGTTTATTTGTTCATGGGACATGAGCATTGCTGGCAAGGCCAGCATTTGTTGCCAATTCCTAATTGCCCTTGAGAAGGTGGTGGTGAGCTACCCTCTTGAACCGCTGCAGTCCATCTGGTGTAGGAACACCCACAGTGCTGTTAGGGATGGAGTTCCAGGATTTTGACCCAGTGATGAAGGAATGGTGATATAGTTCCAAGTCAGGATGGTGTGAGGCTTGGAGGGGAACTTGCAGGTGGTGGTGTTCCCATGCATCTGCTGCCTTTGTCCTTCTAGCTGGTAAAGGTCATGGGTTTGGAAGGTGCTGTCTAAGGAGCCTTGATGAGTTGCTGAAGTGCATCTTGTAGATAGTACACACTGCTGCCACTGTGCGCCGGTGGTGGAGGCAGTGAGTTTTTTAAGTGGATGGGGTGCTGATCATGTGGGTTACGTTTTCCTGGATGGTGTTCAGCTTCTTGAGTGTTGTTGAAGCTGCACTTATTCATATCCCTTGATGTCATTAGTCTCCAGAAATCTATCGATTTCTGTCTTGAACATGCTCAGTGATTGAGCGTCCACAGCCCTCTGGGGTAGAGAATTCCAAAGATTCACCACCCTCTGAGTGAAGAAATTCCTCCTCGTCTTCATCTTAAATGGCCTACCCCTTATTCTGAGATTATATCCCTTGGTTCTCGACTCACCAGCCAAGGGAAAAATCTGTCCATCAAATTTAAATTCCCCAGCTGCTGTTGTGGGATTTGAACTCATGTCCCTGGATCATTAGCCCAGTTCTCTAGATTACCTCATCCTTTAGCATGACCACTATGCTACCAGTCTCACACTGGAACACAAACTGAGTATCAGTGAGCAGGTTATTGCTGAGTAAGTGCTGCTTAATAGCACTGTCAATGATATCTTCCATCTCTTTGCTGATGATCAGGAGCAGACTGATGGGGCTGTGAGTGGCCAGATTGGATTTGTCCTGCTTTTTGTGGACAATTCATACCTGTAAATTTCCACATTGTTGTGTAAATGCCAGTGTTCTAGCTGTACTGGAACAGCTTAGCTCAGGGCATGACTAGTTCTGGAGCATAAGTCTTCAGTACTATAACCAGGATGTTGTCAGGGTCCATAACCTTTGCAGTATTCAGTGCATTCAGCCATTTCTTGATAGCATATTAACTGGTTATATTGGGGTGCAATAGTCAGTTTCTTAGTAAATTTTTTAAAAATCAAAATCTTTTAAAATGCGCCTATTAGTGTCCTTGTACCCAAAAGAAGTGGTTCAAGAGTTCACCTACCTAGGCTCAACTATCACCAGTAACCTGTCTCTAGATGCAGAAATCAACAAGCGCATGGGTAAGGCTTCCACTGCTATGTCCAGACTGGCCAAGAGAGTGTGGGAAAATGGCGCACTGACACGGAACACAAAAGTCCGAGTGTATCAGGCCTGTGTCCTCAGTACCTTGCTCTACGGCAGCGAGGCCTGGACAACGTATGCCAGCCAAGAGCGACGTCTCAATTCATTCCATCTTCGCTGCCTTCGGAGAATACTTGGCATCAGGTGGCAGGACTATATCTCCAACACAGAAGTCCTTGAAGCGGCCAACACCCCCAGCTTATACACACTACTGAGTCAGCGGCGCTTGAGATGGCTTGGCCATGTGAGCCGCATGGAAGATGGCAGGATCCCCAAAGACACATTGTACAGCGAGCTCGCCACTGGTATCAGACCCACCGGCCGTCCATGTCTCCGTTATAATGACGTCTGCAAACGTGACATGAAATCGTGTGACATTGATCACAAGTCGTGGGAGTCAGTTGCCAGCATTCGCCAGAGCTGGCGGGCAGCCATAAAGACAGGGCTAAATTGTGGCGAGTCGAAGAGACTTAGTAGTTGGCAGGAAAAAAGACAGAGGCGCAAGGGGAGAGCCAACTGTGCAACAGCCCCAACAAACAAATTTCTCTGCAGCACCTGTGGAAGAGCCTGTCACTCCAGAATTGGCCTTTATAGCCACTCCAGGCGCTGCTTCACAAACCACTGACCACCTCCAGGCGCGTATCCATTGTCTCTCGAGATAAGGAGGCCCAAAAGAAAAGAACATACTGTATTAATTTCCATGAAAAACTGACTGGAATTTGAGGGAATAACATCACACATGTAACTACTCTCAATTTATGCATATTTTCCACTTAAAATTTACATCTAACTCTTATTTGTTCAACTCTGATTATTTCTAAATATGTTATAAACAGAATGTATGGTCAGTAGTTTGGGATACAATTTTCAACGTAACTGAAGGAACTGAGCAAGTGCCTGAGTTGATGGTGAGTTATCAGCTCAGCCTACTTTAGTGTCAGTTGGTGCTGAATATGGAATGGTCTCTGTACTGTCGAATGGAAGTACCAGGAACTGAGGTGAGACCGTCAGGGAGAAGAAACTTTCAACTCATTAAGCCGATGCTGCATTCAAACCCAGATTCCAGAGGTGAAAGATGAGCAGATTTTCAGCTTTGGATACTATCAGCGATCTGGTCACAAATTACGCCCAAATTTACTCTAGGTTTGAGAAGTGTTTCTCCCCCTCAAATTTCTTCTCAAACTCATTTGCATATTGCTGAATGCAACATCTGCCATGAACTTGTGCAATTGGGCAATGATTTAAAATGTAACCTCTTCTCAAAAAAGAAATTTACATTAAAAATATTCCTTGATATGTTCGAAGAGTGGTAAGTTGTTACAGCTTGTTTAAGAAAGCTGAAAATGGGTTTATCACAAAGAACCAGCATTTTTAATCATAATTCAATCCACCATCTGTGAATAACCCAGTTTTAAACAGCTGAAAATGACTTGAAAAATGACAGAACAATTTTACTTTTGTTTATTTGTTCATGGGACATGAGCATTGCTGGCAAGGCCAGCATTTGTTGCCAATTCCTAATTGCCCTTGAGAAGGTGGTGGTGAGCTACCCTCTTGAACCGCTGCAGTCCATCTGGTGTAGGAACACCCACAGTGCTGTTAGGGATGGAGTTCCAGGATTTTGACCCAGTGATGAAGGAATGGTGATATAGTTCCAAGTCAGGATGGTGTGAGGCTTGGAGGGGAACTTGCAGGTGGTGGTGTTCCCATGCATCTGCTGCCTTTGTCCTTCTAGCTGGTAAAGGTCATGGGTTTGGAAGGTGCTGTCTAAGGAGCCTTGATGAGTTGCTGAAGTGCATCTTGTAGATAGTACACACTGCTGCCACTGTGCGCCGGTGGTGGAGGCAGTGAGTTTTTTAAGTGGATGGGGTGCTGATCATGTGGGTTACGTTTTCCTGGATGGTGTTCAGCTTCTTGAGTGTTGTTGAAGCTGCACTTATTCATATCCCTTGATGTCATTAGTCTCCAGAAATCTATCGATTTCTGTCTTGAACATGCTCAGTGATTGAGCGTCCACAGCCCTCTGGGGTAGAGAATTCCAAAGATTCACCACCCTCTGAGTGAAGAAATTCCTCCTCGTCTTCATCTTAAATGGCCTACCCCTTATTCTGAGATTATATCCCCTGGTTCTCGACTCACCAGCCAAGGGAAAAATCTGTCCATCAAATTTAAATTCCCCAGCTGCTGTTGTGGGATTTGAACTCATGTCCCTGGATCATTAGCCCAGTTCTCTAGATTACCTCATCCTTTAGCATGACCACTATGCTACCAGTCTCACACTGGAACACAAACTGAGTATCAGTGAGCAGGTTATTGCTGAGTAAGTGCTGCTTAATAGCACTGTCAATGATATCTTCCATCTCTTTGCTGATGATCAGGAGCAGACTGATGGGGCTGTGAGTGGCCAGATTGGATTTGTCCTGCTTTTTGTGGACAATTCATACCTGTAAATTTCCACATTGTTGTGTAAATGCCAGTGTTCTAGCTGTACTGGAACAGCTTAGCTCAGGGCATGACTAGTTCTGGAGCATAAGTCTTCAGTACTATAACCAGGATGTTGTCAGGGTCCATAACCTTTGCAGTATTCAGTGCATTCAGCCATTTCTTGATAGCATATTAACTGGTTATATTGGGGTGCAATAGTCAGTTTCTTAGTAAATTTTTTAAAAATCAAAATCTTTTAAAATGCGCCTATTAGTGTCCTTGTACCCAAAAGTTCCAACTTAATATTTAGAACCTTCCCAAAGACCTGCAAACGAGCAGAAAATCACAAAGGTGATTATTTCACTCTGGGGGTGTGGCCAGTTATATGGGTGGAGCCGATTTCTAGTGCACTGTTTTTTAAACTCGTGCAAAAGATCATAGAAACTTGATTTGCGCTGAATGTGATTTGCACTCAAAATTCCACAATATTTTGTGCTGCTTTCACTGATTTTCAGTGAATGGCACTGAAAAACAAAATCCTAATGAGAATACCAGGCCAATATAACAGTCAGATTCATATCCTCTGTTTGTAATTCAAATGTGACATCTTAGAGTCTTGCAGATCAAGAATAATTTTTATGTAAAGTTTCTTACTTTGGAAGTTTTATCTGCATTTATTAGCTTCCTCCAGGAGATTAAATTAATGGAGGAGTATTTTTTACCTGATCTAATGGAATGACTCCAGTCAATCAGCCAAATGGCCCTTTTCTTATCTGTAAGACCAATTAATACAAGTGCTACCAATAGGTTAAAATACTTTTTTTTTAAATGGAGAATGTCAGTTTTTTTCTCCATCATTAATGACCTAATAACAATCTAATCATTGTTTCATCTTTGTGATTTCCTACATAGATCATTAATTGGAGACAATATCCTCTTTTCCTGAACGGGAGAACTGCAGACCTAAATTGTTTGCCATGGATACTGGATAAATACTTATGTCACCCTCGAGTCAGGGTCATTAGGAGATCAGTAGCCTCTGATTTAGCATTCTCTCAGTGCCAGATTAAAGAATGATCTCAAGTCAACCAAACAGCGGGCTGGTTGATGAACATTTATAGTTACAACATTGATTGCCACTCTTGTTGGCCAGCATGTGGTCAAGTTTGATTTACAGGCCTCTCTTGTAGTCATGCCCAAGAGGGGTCTGACAGCATTATTGTGGGCTTTATTCAGAGCAGTGAAAGCAGAAGATTAATTATGTGGTCAACGTAGCAATCATGCACAGCAGGCACAAGACCAACAATGACTTCTTAGATATTGTTTGCTCATCCTGGGGCATAGAACAAATGAATGGTCTATTTTTAACAGAAAGAAAAATTTTAAAAGAGAGACATAAATATTTTTGAGTAAGCATGTCTAATAAATAATGGCTTGTAAGGACCTGCATCATCTTGCTCATGACTCTGGGGAACCATTAACTGAATCTGTGATAAATCACAAAATGGTCCTGTAGGATATTTTTAGCTGTGTAAGGAGCTTCTGGAAATAGATTCAGATATGGCTGGAAAAGAAAAACCCACAAGGTATAATACTACCAGCTAGCTAAAAAAAACTACAATTCTGGCTGAGCACAAGAAATTTTTAAGATTTGAAACAAGCAATACTGGCCAAAGTCTATTGCTTGCATAGACCATTTTGAAAATGGCCCTTATCTTATAATTAGGATAAGTAATAAGTTATTGCTGGCATTTTCTACCTCTCGAATGTATTTTGCAATAGCGGAACACCAGGATAGCGTATTGCACTACATGTGAACATTTGCAGAATTCGTCTAGGATGGTGCACCATGAGAAATCACCTGTCCTAATTGTACAAATTTTCCACCAATTTAACTCCTGCTTACTTAATAGATAACATCAAGTTAGTGCAAAGAGTTCATGCTTACACAAGGTAGTTAAGTTTGAAAAAAAGGACCTTATTTTTTTAATTGGACGAAAAATGAATCTGTGGCTGGCTCGAGCCTCACAATTTTTAAAAGAAACTGTTACAAAGGGTCACTGGCATTTTGATGAGCATTTAGAAACATTACAAGATGAAGCAAAGTCTTCCCTGTGAGCTCAGTGGGTTCATTTGTGAATAGCTGGGCAATGTGGTTGCAGAAGATTCCATGTTTGATCCCGCGTGTGTGTTGACTTAGTCCATCAATAATACTACATTTAGTAACAATGCTCCAGTTTAAGGAAATGACAGATCATTAAGCATTCCCACTCCTTATTACTAGTCCATGATCTCTTCTGAAAGTTCAGGTGCATTCACAGGCTGTTTAAAAAAAAGCATACAGAATCCATGGCTTTATAAATACAGGCATAGAGTGCAAAACCTAGGAAGTTATGCAAAGTTTCATAAATCACTGGTTAGGCCTCAGCTGGAATATTGTGTGCAATCCTGGGCACCCCATGTTAGGAAGAATGTCAAAGTATCGGAGAAAATGCAGAGAATGTTTACTACTTGGAAATATATCACCGTTCCTTCACTGTCACTGGGTCAAAATCCTGGAAATTTCTATGTTCCTAAAACAGTTTGTAAGAGACAATGTTGTGAGATTACATTTGGCAAGAGATGAAAACATAAAACTCCTAAAAGATTATGTACAATAGATTAATGATTTTTAAAAGTTTTTCTTTAGATAAGGGTTTTGCTGATAAGGCCAGCAATTATTGCCCATTTCTCGTTGGCTTTGGGAGGAGGTTGTTAGGTCTTCTTGAATCACTGAAGTCTTTGCGGTGTTGGTACTCCCACAGTATTATTGGATAGGGATTTGCAGGATTTTGACCCAGTGGAGATATATTTCCAAATCAGGATGGTGTTTGACTTGGACAGAAACTTGGAGGTGAAGGTGTTCACATGCACCTGCTGCCCTTATCCCTCTAGTGGGTGGTGATCGTGGATCTTAAAATATACCTTCAGAAAATGAAGTGAACTTCTTTTTAGGGTCATCACTGTTCACACACATCAGAGGTGTTGCATGCGACAAGGTCCTAAAATCTAAAAATAAGATAAATAACTAATTAATCTATATTTGGGTAATTCATTCAGGAATGGGGTTTGTTAGGACATCAAAAGAGTTCCTGTCTCCTCTTCGAATAGTGCCATGGGATCATTTACACCGAACTAAGAAAATCGACAGGACCTTGATTTAATGTCCAATCTGAAAGACAGCACCACTAACAATGAAGCACTCTCTCAGTACTGCACTGAAGTGAATCTAATTGAAATAGATTCTGTGGTTTAATATGTGTTCCTTTGATGGCATGACTTTTAAGTAGGTTGATACTAGATAGAAGCTAATTCCGACATCAGTTGGGATACAGCCATCTGGTATTACTAAACCTTATAATAGTCATGGGAAATGTTGCTGGAATCAAGAGGAATGCAGTTAAGATTGGGAGAATCACACTTCCAACTCCTTACTCACCACCACCTGACAATGCAGGCCTGATTGGCAGATGCCTTCTCTGTAACTGCCCTGAGTGTGTGCAGATGATATCCGAAGTACTGGAGCACGTGAAGCGTAGGCAGTAATACTGAAATTGCTTTGGAAAATCATAGGCTAAAGGAATGTAGTGGAGGAACAGCTTGCAACAGTGGGGCGGGTGGGGGGGGGGGGGGTGGGGGGGGGGGGGTGGGGGAAAGGCTGTGAGGGCTTTACTTTGAGGAGAGGCGAGCATTTAAAAACCAGTGAAGAACCGTGAGAAAGTCCTACTGGAGATCAAAGCTTAATCAGCTAATCCACCGATTCTAATGCTGAACAAGATTGTGCATCTGTTGAAAATTCCCCTTTCTGCCCTGTATCTAGTTCATATGTTTACAATGTTCTCTCGCTTCTGATTTTTCCCCCAAAACATTGTGATTTTAAAAAAAATTCAATTTCTCACAAAAATCACATTCCCGACAATGAATTCGTAAAAGACCATGTGATCAGTCATGGGTTGTCACATCATAACAGATCAGTAGTCTTACTTAGAAAGTAGAGTCAGCCAAACTCATAATGTGTTATTACTAACTCCTTAATTACAATAGAGTTGGCTAACCCATGAAACCTGATAATGGATAAAAAGCTAAAAATGCTCTTAGCAGGGCATAATTAATGGTTTAGTAGATACTTGCACCACACAATGTGCTCAAGAGCCATACATATCAGAAAGGTCCTAGGTTTCATTTCTTGTCTGGACTGAGTCAGGTGATGACAGTGAAGCCTGATGTGGAATGGCCAAAGTTGCCTTGGTTTTTGTGGGCGGCACAGTGGCGCAGTGGTTAGCACCGCAGCCTCACAGCTCCAGGGACCCGGGTTCGATTCCGGGTACTGCCTGTGTGGAGTTTGCAAGTTCTCCTTGTGTCTGCGTGGGTTTCCTCCGGGTGCTCCGGTTTCCTCCCACAAGCCAAAAGACTTGCAGGTTGATAGGTAAATTGGCCATTATAAATTGTCACTAGTATAGGTAGGTGGTAGGGAAATATAGGGACAGGTGGGGATGTTTGGTAGGAATATGGGATTAGTGTAGGATTAGTATAAATGGGTGGTTGATGTTCGGCACAGACTCGGTGGGCCGAAGGGCCTGTTTCAGTGCTGTATCTCTAAAAAAAAAGAAAGGAAGAAGAAAAAGCAGCCAAAGTACACAGCATTAGGAGAGGATGAGGTTTGGCAGTGATTCACACTCACCACTGCCCCTCAACCTCAGGGTTAATACTCCTGCAGAATAGCCACTGGGACTAAATATAGGTAGGCCTCATTCAGCACCACTCAGCATGAATCACTACATTTAGAAGCAAAAATTGGAAGAAAAAATTGTTTCTTGCAGTTACCTTGTAACTTCTATTACATGTAATACATGAACTGCTATACCTGTGCTGGGACGAGGGAGCAGTACCCCAAGACATGCGCGATTCCAATATCATCACCCTCTATAAAAACAAAGGTGACCGCGGTGACTGCAACAACTACCGTGGAATCTCCCTGCTCAGCATAGTGGGGAAAGTCTTTGCTCGAGTCGCTCTAAACAGGCTCCAGAAGCTGGCCGAGCGCATCTACCCTGAGGCACAGTGTGGCTTTCGTGCAGAGAGATCGACCGTTGACATGCTGTTCTCCCTTCGTCAGATACAGGAGAAATGCCGTGAACAACAGATGCCCCTCTACATTGCTTTCATTGATCTCACCAAAGCCTTTGACCTCGTCAGCAGACGTGGTCTCTTCAGACTACTAGAAAAGATCGGATGTCCACCAAAGCTACTAAGTATCATCACCTCATTCCATGACAATATGAAAGGCACAATTCAACATGGTGGCTCCTCATCAGAGCCCTTTCCTATCCTGAGTGGCGTGAAACAGGGCTGTGTTCTCGCACCCACACTTTTTGGGATTTTCTTCTCCCTGCTGCTTTCACATGCGTTCAAGTCCTCTGAAGAAGGAATTTTCCTCCACACAAGATCAGGGGGCAGGTTGTTCAACCTTGCCCATCTAAGAGCGAAGTCCAAAGTACGGAAAGTCCTCATCAGAGAACTCCTCTTTGCTGACGATGCTGCTTTAACATCTCACACTGAAGAGTGCCTGCAGAGTCTCATGGACAGGTTTGCGGCTGCCTGCAATGAATTTGGCCTAACCATCAGCCTCAAGAAAACGAACATCATGGGACAGGACGTCAGAAATGCTCCATCCATCAATATTGGTGACCACGCTCTGGAAGTGGTTCAAGAGTTCACCTACCTAGGCTCAACTATCACCAGTAACCTGTCTCTAGATGCAGAAATCAACAAGCGCATGGGAAAGGCTTCCACTGCTAGGTCCAGACTGGCCAAGAGAGTGTGGGAAAATGGCGCACTGACACGGAACACAAAAGTCCGAGTGTATCAGGCCTGTGTCCTCAGTACCTTGCTCTATGGCAGCGAGGCCTGGACAACGTATGTCAGCCAAGAGCGACGTCTCAATTCATTCCATCTTCGCTGCCTCCAGAGAATACTTGGCATCAGGTGGCAGGACCGTATCTCCAACACACAAGTCCTCAAGGTGGCCAACATCCCCAGCTTATACGCACTACTGAGTCAGTGGCGCTTGAGATGGCTTGGCCATGTGAGCCGCATGGAAGATGGCAGGATTCCCAAAGACACCTTGTACAGCGAGCTCGCCACTGGTATCAGACCCACCGGCCGTCCATGTCTCCGCTTTAAAGACGTCTGCAAACGCGACATGAAATCCTGTGACATTGATCACAAGTCGTGGGATTCAGTTGCCAGCGTTCGCCAGAGCTGGCGGGCAGCCATAAAGACGGGGCTAAAGTGTGGCAAGTCGAAGAGACTTAGTAGTTGGCAGGTAAAAAGACAGAGGCGCAAGGAGAGAGCCAACTGTGTAACAGCCCCGACAAACAAATTTCTCTGCAGCACCTGTGGAAGAGCCTGTCACTCTAGAATTGGCCTTTCTAGCCACTCCAGGCGCTGCTTCACAAACCACTGACCACCTCCAGGCGCTTATCCATTGTTTCTCGAGATAAGGAGGCCAAAGAATGTGTGTTTAGTGTGTAAGTAATAATGACCCAGAAGTTATTTGGAAGGATGAAGATAAATATTGTACCGGAATCAGTCAATTAGTTTACCTTTGTACCTAGCTGTGTAAGACTGTGATTCTATTGCTTTCTTCACAGTGCTGGAGCCATCGCTAACCCCTGGTATTTTTCTGAACTTTCCAAAATACACCATGCAAATACAAACATCTATAGACACCCACAATGTAAACTCCTCTCTGCTTCAGGTTTTTAAAATTCCCAAGTGACCTTCGAAAACTTATTTAGTAAGGATTATGTCAGTGAGGTAAATTTGCACTTAAATTTCTTAGAGAAGTAAGTCTCTCCCATTCAGTTTTAAGTTGATTCGTGATTGATTTGTTTCATTGATTTAAAGTTGGTTCATTCATATTTGCAGTAGCATTGCACAGTGATTACTTGTGAATTACTTCTTAATAAGCTTGAGTGAGGTAATGATGCTATTACTCCTACATCTTAAACAAGTTAACATGTAGAGATTGTAAGTGCATTTTTAGGGGACATCTGCATCAAAAGCTGCTGCCAGGGAAAAGAAAACTTAAGAGGTAAATTAATTGGCTGATTCCAGTACAATATTTATCTGAGGAGAATAAAGCTCTACTGAAATTTAAATACAGCTTATCTTAATATAAACAGCAATTTAAAAAAAAAACAATTCTCAGGATATGGACGTTGCTAGCAAAGTCAGCATTTATTGCCCATCCCTCAAGATGGTGGTGAGCCTCCTTCTTCAACTAAAATAAAAGCAAAATACTGCGGATGCTGGAAATCTGAAATAAAAACAAGAAATGCTGGAATCACTCAGCAGGTCTGGCAGCATCTGTGAAAAGAGAAGCAGAGTTAACGTTTCGGGTCAGTGACCCTTCTTCGGAAGAAGAAGAAGGGTCACTGACCCGAAACGTTAACTCTGCTTCTCTTTTCACAGATGCTGCCAGACCTGCTGAGTGATTCCAGCATTTCTTGTTTTTACTCCTTCTTCAACTGCTGGAGTCACTTTGGTGGGGGTCGGAGGGTGAAGGTATTCCCACAGTGCTGTTAAGTAGGTAGTTCCAGGATTTGGACCCAGCCACAATGAAGGAACAGAGATGTATTTCCATGTCAAGATTGTGGTTGACTTGGAGAGGTACTTGGAGGTGATGGTTTTCCAATGCACTTGCGGCCCTTGTCTTTGTAGGTGGTGGACATTGTGGGTTTGGGGGGTGTTGTCAAAGAAGGCCTGGTGAGTAATAGATGCCAAAGAATGATTACAAGGTTCAATCTAATTTGGAACCTCAGGTGATGATTATCAATTAGAAGAGATTTGCTGTCTTGTTTTACATTGAATCCTTGATAAAATTAGAGTTTTGTGAACACTCCCAGATGTCAGTCACAATATGAGAGTAGCACACTCTCACTGAAACAGTTTATAAAAAGACGAGATCAGGATGGGCACAAGCGAGAAAAAACAGCACAGTTGCAGTAAAGCTTTATGAACAAGATCCCAATGGAGAAAGTGGTATACCAGAGTAAATTGTATGATTATGAAAATAAATATTAATATAGTGATCATTTTTACAGTGTTAATTTTGAGCAATCACTTGTGACACAGTTAAATATTAATGAAGCTGATTTTGTGCCAATGGACATTAAGGGGTACAAGCTGGTTATTGGTTATTGTGCCTGTTATTTGAACATAAAACTGGTGTAAAGCATATCAATTTAGCAGAATACATCCAATCTGCACTGGCATTGGTCCCACTGATGAATTTGTGAAGTCATTTTTATTTCTTTAGGCAACCTGGGTGGAGAAGATAGAGGCACAAAAAAATATACCCACTTAGTTCATTCTAAACTGTGTATTCTTGCCATAAGAACATATGAAATAGGAGCAGGTCTAGGCCATACAGCCCTTTGAGCCTACTCCACCATTCAATAAGATAATGGCTGATCTTCGACCTCAGCTCCACTTTCCCCCCCCGATCCGCATATCCATTGATTCCCTTAGATTCCAAGAATCTATTGGCATCTGTCTTGAACATGCTCAATGACTGAGCATCCATAGCCCTCTGCGGTAGAGAATTCTAAAGTTTCACAATCCTCTGAGTGGAGACATTTCTCTTCACCTCGTTCCTAGATGCTTGACACCTTATCCTGAGATTTTGCCCCATAGTTCAAGACTCTCCAATCAGAGAAATAGCCTCTCAGTAACTACACTGTCAAACACCCCCAGAATCTTTTTTATTCGTTCATGGGAAATGAGTATACTGGCAAGCCCATCATTTATTGCCCATCCTTAATTGCCCATGAGAAGGTGGTGGTGGGCTGTCTTCTTGAATCACTGCAGTTCCTGTGGTGTAAGGACACCCACAATGCTGTTAGGGAGACAGTTCCAAGAACTTTACATGTTTCAATGAGATTACCTCTCGTTCCTCTAAAATCCAGAGAGTATAGGCACATTCTACTCAATCTCTCCTTGTAGTACAACTCTTTCATCCCAGGAAACAATCTAGTGAACTTTTGTTACACACTCTAAGGCATGTCAATCCTTTCTGAGGAAAGGAGATCGAAACTGCATTGTACTCCAGGTGTGTTCTCACCAAAGCCCTGTACAATTGCAGCATGACTTCTTTACTCTTGTACTCCAATCTCCTTTTCAATAAAGGCCAACATACCATTTTCCTTCCTAATTGCTTGCTGTACCTGAATGTTAACTTTTTGTCTTTCATGTACAAGGACACCCAAATTGCTCTGAGCAACAACATTAATAATAGTTTCTCACCATTTAAAAAAGTATACAGTTTTTCTATTTTACTACAAAAGTGAATAACCTCATATTTCCCCACATTATGCTCCATTTTCCATCTTCTGGCCTACCCACTTAACCTGTCTATATCCCTTTGCAGATTCCTTGTGACCTCCTCATAGCTTATATTCCCAGCTAGCTTTGTATTGTCAGCAGACACTCAGTCCCTTCATTTAAGTTATTAATAAAGATTCAAAATAACTGAGGCCCCAGCACTGATCCCTGCGACACTCCAAAAGTAACAGCTTGCCAACCTGAAAATGACCCATTTATTCCTGCTCTCTGTTTTCTGTTTTTTAATTAATACTCTACCCATGCTAGTTGGTGGGAGGCGGTGGTGTAGTGGTAATGTCACTGGACTCATAATTCAGCACCCTGGCTAATGCTCTGGGGGCATGGGTTCAAATCCCACCATGGTGCATTGTGAAATTTGAATTCAATTAATATGATCTGGAATGAAAAGCTAGTCTAATGGTGACTGTGTTGTAAAAACCCATTTGGTTCGCTAATGTCCTTTAGGGAAGGAAATCTGCCAAACCTTACTTGGTCTGGCCTACATGTGACTCCAGACCCATAGTCATGTAGTTGACTCTGAAATGGCCTAGCAAGCCATTCAGTTAGTTCAAGGGCCATTGGGGATGGGCAATAAATGCTGGCCTAGCCAGTGATGCCCACATCCCACAAAATAAATTAAAAAAATATATTATCCCCAAACTTATCAATCTTTCGTATGGCACCTAATTGCATGTTTTTTGAAAATCCAAATATCCAATGATTCCGCTTTCTCTACTCAGTTAATTACACCCTCAAAAAACTCTAATAGATTTGGCAAACAAGATTTCCCTGTCTTAAAACTATGTTGACTCTGCCTAATCATATGCTTTTCTAAGTGCACATTAGTAATGGATTCCAGCATTTTCTCAATGATGGATGTCAGGCTTACTGGCCTGTAGTTCTCTGTTTTCTGTCTCCCTCCTTTCTTGAATAGTGTTGTTACCTTTACTACCTTCCAATCCACTGGGACTGTTCCATTCCAAGGAATTTTGTAAGATCATAACTAGTGCATCCATATTGTCTGCAGCCATGTCTTTTAGAATTCTAGAATATAGGCCATCAGGTTCATGGGATTTGTTGGCTTTTGGTGCCATTAATTGTGGCAGTACTTTTATCCATACCAATATTAATTACTTTAAGTTCCTTATTCCCATTATACCCTGGTTCACCATGATTTCTGGTATTTTTCTGTGCCTTCTACTCGAAAGACAGATACAAAATATTTGTTTAATATCTCTGCCATTTCCTTATTCCCCATTATAATTTCTCCTGTCTCAGCCTTTAACGGACCCAAGTTTACTTCCTCTACTCGCTTTCTTTTTCCATACTTGTAGAAGGTCTTTCAATCTGTTTTAAATTTCTTGCGAGTTTACGCTCATATCCTATTTTCTCACTATCAATTTATTGGTGATCCTTTCCTGGTTTTTAAAGCTCTTCCAATCCTCAGGCTTACGACTATTTATGGCTACATTATATGCCTCTTTTAATCTCATACTATCCTAACCTTTTAGTTAGCCAATGATGGTTCATTTACCCTTAAAATTGTTATTTCTCAACTGAATGTATATTTGTTGAGAATTATGAATTTTTTTTTATATGTTTGCCATTGCTTATGTACTGTCATACCTTTTAATCTCATGTTCCAATTTTACCTTCCAACCTTGGGCAAATTGTCCCTTATACCTGTATACTTGGCATCACTGAAGTTTTAGATTCTAATTTCAGGCCTAAGTACATTACTCTCAAACGCAGTGGAAATACTGTCATATTATGATCACTCTTGCCAGAAGGTTCCTTCCTATGAAATTACTAATATACCCTATCTCATTACCTAAAATAACTTGTTGCCTGGTTAGTTCCATGATGTACTGTTCTAGGAAATGGTCTAAATGCAATCCATGACATTGTCCTCTAAACTACTTTTGCCAATTTGATTTGTCCAGTCAATACGAAAATTAAAATCACCCATGGTTATTTCATTGCCTTCATTACAAGCTCCTCTTATATTTTGTTTAATTCATATAGCTGCTCTGAGGGGGCCTATAAAGTACACCCATAGGCATTTTCTATTCCTTGTTATTTATTATCTCCACCCATACTGATTCTACTTCTTGCTCTTCTGAGCCAAGATCCTTCCTCGCTACTGCCCTTACGTCAGTTTTTATTATCAGGGCTACCTCCCTTCTTTTCCGTTTTGTCTGTCTTTTTGAATTTTCAAACATTGTGAGACCAGTGACCAGATCATGAAGTAACATGCTGCCTTTGCTGTGATATACTCAGTGCATAACTAACTTGCATTTGCTTTAATCTGCCATTGCATAGTCATGCCGATGGACAATTTCAATTGTTCTCACTCTGTAGAAAATTCTGTTTTTTTTTCAGGAAATGGTGAATACCTTGTTTTGTTTATGATTTGTGTGTGAAAATATAGCATTTTTGCAAAGCCATAATCCAGTATTTCATCCCATAGAACATTGCTTTCATAAAATATAGCACATCTCATACCATTGTAATGTCTGTTTCTGTGGAATTCCAACACACGACAGAAGACTTGAGAAAAAGCATGGGTGTCCTGGTTTAAATCTTACATTCACGTGTTGCTTATTCCACCAATTCTTAGCTAGTTGTCATTTTCTTTGCCTTTTATATGTTAGCTATAGCTCAGTTGGTAGCACTCACACCTCAATGTTGGAAGGTTTTGCGTTCAAGTCCCATTCCAGGGACTTGAGCTCAGAAATCCAGGATGATATGTTAAACTGCAACCCTGTCTTCCTTCTCGCATAGACATAAATGATCCTATGGCATGACTTCAAAGAAGAGTTTTTTCTGCTGGTGTCCTGACCAATTTTTACCCCGTAACCAGCTTTACTCAAACTAATCATCTGGCCGTTATCGCATCGCTGTTTGTGAGAGCGTGCTGTGCGCAACTTGTTTGCCATGTTTCCTTCATCACAACAGTGACTACACTTCAAAACAACTCAGTTGACTCTAAAGAGATTTGGGCCAGTTTGAGGTCATGAATGGCGCTATATAAAAACAAGTTTTTTTTTCTCCATCTTATTTCCATGCTTCTAACCAGCATCCTCTTTCTTCTTCTGCTCTCTCATTAGGTAAGAGCAAGTCAGAGTTGCGTTATGGGGGCTGGGGCTTAACCATGCTGCTCAGTACTGGTGCAAAGGTTCTATAATAAGGAAAGACGTTGGCCAGGAAAGTGGACATCTGACAGCTTGAGTGAAAGAGTGCCGTGATGAAGGTGAGCTCTTTCAATTCTGCTTGCCTATATTAGGTTGCAAAAATAGACTGCAGCCAAAGGCAACTGTAATAAGAATGGAGGTCTTATGAATTTGATTCTGGGAATTGCTCGATGCATATAAAGACTTGAAGGTACACTGGGGTTTTCCCTAACTTTAATAATAGAGATCGTTAACTTGTAATGCTGCACATATGGTACAGAATTGAAATCGATGATGTTCACTGAAAGAGAATTCCTCACTGTATTTCTACCATTATCAGTTTCGAATTAAGGGCACTGTAGAGATGGTGACCTTGATATTTATGGGAAACTGGAAAGTTGGGGCACATGTTTTTTAGGCTGGGATACCCAGAAAACCCAGGAAGGCAGAGTTCCTGCTGAATTAAACAACAGGAGCTCATTAGAATTCTATTACTCTTTTCCCCGTCTGGCAACCAGTCAAATTGAAAGGCTGTCTGGTTGCCAGGTGGGATAGCCTGTGGCACAAGGCAGAAACTGGGGAGCATTGGAGATGGTTCCTGCCAATCGAGAAGATTGGGTGTTGGTGGGGTGGGAGGTGTTCTGGGAGCACAGTAGTGAGGAGGGAGATCATGGAGAGGGAGAGATCGAGGGGAGGTTCTGAAGATGGTGGCGAGTGTCAGTGGATTATAGGCAGTCTGGACATTGGGCATTTTGAAGGTCAGTGGAGGATGGCCTTGATATCACAGAGAGTGATCTGGAGATCATGGGGAGAGTTGGGTAATCACAGGGGATCTTGAGATTGTGGGGAGTTCTGGAGATCAAGCGGGAGAGATCATGGTGGGGTTACTCCTGCTTCTCCAGGCCCACAAGTAATGCTGGAAAAAGCACGTAGCTGCCGGATCTGGCACCTCCTGCTTCCCTTCAGTTGCCAGGTTTCCCGACCCCTGGGAAACCCGGCCTGCAGCTGTTAAATTCAAATCGTTGCCAAAATCTGAGGAATGGCGCTTCAGTAGCATGCAACAATCACTGACCCGCCTTTCCAGAGTGGGTTACTCAAATACTCCCAAACCCGCCAGGGTTAAACCAGAAATAGGCATGATCACGACGGATTGAGGTCAGCTTTCAGACTTTTTACAATTTAACCCCCACCCCTCTAATATAGGGGTCACAATTATCCTGGCCGCAATTATCTCTCAACCAACATCACCAAAACAGATTAACTGGTCATTCAAGTCATGGCTGTTTATGACATTTTGCGCTTTGCAAAGTAGCTACCATGCGTGCCTACAAAACAAATGATTACAGTTCAAAAATCATTCAAAGGATTGTGAAACATTCTGGGACACCTTGAGGTACTATATGCATGCAAGGTCTTTTGTTCCATATTCTTAGACAGTTTCAGGCTATTCGATTTAAACCTCCTGATAGGAATCGGGAATTCTATTATTTTATTCCATTTCAAAGTAAAGTCATTCTGCTTTGGCCTAGCTCTGTAAGCTGAAGGCATTTCTATTGTTAAATTGGCAAAGTGTTCTGGTCTTAATAGGGCAGGTATCATTTCAAAATATGGCTCACAGCACCACCTCTTACTGAAAATACAAGGTCTACTTCCATTCTTATTCCCTAATGTTGTGTAAATGCTCTATGTCTACAACTCTTCATGGTCTTTTAAGCATTTATTATAACTTTGCTCTGGAATCAGACGTTTAGGTGAATGAACCAGAAGCAGGAAATGATATAGTTGACCCATAATACCGGAGAGTAACTCTCACAGGGAACGATTGCTGGGAAATCAGTGCGTTCAGCATTTTAACAGAAGAAAGGTGGTGGAGGCAGGATCAGTAGCAACATTTAAGAGGCATCTGGACAGGTACTTGAATGAGCAAGGCATTGAGGGATATGGAATTAAGGCAGGCAGGTGGGATTAGTATAGATAGGCATTATGGTCGGCAAGGACGCGGTGGGCCGAAGGGTCTCTGTGCTGTACAACTCTATGACTCTAAAGATTAAATATCAATTCTTGAGATGCAAGCTCCACCAATGTAGTTTCCTGTTGGATCATGAAACAACCCATCACATGCATATGCATAGGTACTACGGCAGAAATTAACCAAAGAACACACACTCTAATCACATATCAGTAAAATATGTCCTCTATATATAATTTTTTTTGACTTTGTTACGACCAGGTGCGAAAGTTATCTAGGGGTCTGTTACTATCATCACCTGGTCTTATTGTAACAGGGTTTAATTTTAAACACACTGTGTTTTGAGCTTCCCCTCTGTGAATTCCCGTTCACAGTTTTTCTGATTATAAGACAAAGACACCAATTCACACAGGCTATCTGTGGGTTAAAGAAGATATATGAAATTTTATTAAAACTTAAACTCTAATATGGTTTATGTCCACGGATATATGCGCGTCCACACAAGCAGGCACATGTGATATGCACATGCAGATAGGAAGAGAAAAGGGAAGAAAAGATAAAGTGGAACAGATTGAGGCAATATCTTGTTATGGTGCTTCGAGCTCACTGTAGTCCATTTGTAAATAGTCTTGCTTTTTGTTGGGACCCAGTTGTCTTCTTAAAACATTGTTCACATAGGAAACTTTCCTCTCTTTGAGGTTCATGTGTTTTCACAAGATTCAGTTCCGTGTGTCGGAGATGGAAGCAGGCAGGAGAGAGGTCTTCATGCTTCAGTTCCAGGAGAGATCTTTACTCCATGAGCACGTGGCTTTGTCTCTTCAAAATCTGTTTTTCCAGTTTAAAACTCCCCTTGTTGGCCAACAGGTGGTCACATGACCAGTTGGTTTGACCAGGTGTCTTCTGTGCATTGGGGCAGGGACTGGTTCGCTTTGTTTCAACATTGTCTGGTACTATGCAAATGTCTTTCTAGCCAGGCGCTTGCAATTTTTTAAGTTTTAATATTCATGTGGCAAAATAATATGTGCCTCAGTCTTGGCAGGTGGGGGGTTTGCCTGACAACTTGTTCACTCAAAGTAAGAGATTATAAATGCTGTTCTGAAGTGGACCCATTTTCAGCTTTGCTTCCAGTATGTATTGGGTGTATTTTTTGTAGGTTAATTGTTATGTTGCTGTGCAGAAATGAGTGTGGATTTATGTTTACCAACTCAGATTCCTCACTTTTAGATAAACTGAATCTGAATGAGCCATTGAAGCAGGATTTTTCTTTTTGGGAATTGTGTAAAAAGAAACAACAAAAATAGCAAAGTCCTATTTGCGGCAGAAACAAGAAACTTGGAACAGCCTGTCAATATGTCTGTTGAGGTGCCACTGCAGCACAGAGCACATCTACAGATCGGGAAATACATTAAATATGGTATCAGTGACACAAAAATAGGCAAAATAAATTTGCATGAGAGAAAAAAGAGTGCCTTTCACAATCTCAGAAAGGCTCAAAGCACGTTACAGCCAATGGAGTACTCCTGACAGGCAATTACTCTCATAAAGATGCAACAGCCAATTTATACACAGCAAGGTCCCACAAACACCTGCGTGAAAACAATCTGTTTCAACTATGTTGGTTTGAAATAGTGCCATGGGATCTTTTACATCCACCTGAGAAAATGGTTTTAAAAAATCATAAAATTAATTATCAAAAACAATGCATTTTTTGTGTGAGTCGAAGCATTTCCTACACACTGATTTTTTTTAGCCAGACCTAATTTTTGAAGTTATTAAACATGCTGCAACAGCTAATGACTTAAGGATCATGCTTTGAGTTATTTCCAACAATATTCCATAATTTTTTGAGAGCCTTCCTGCAGAGAACATTTTATGTGTTGCAATAATATAGTTGGCAAATAAACATTACTAAAGGAACTTGTCAATTCACCAAGGGTTACTGCAATGGTTTATTATTTAATTAAAGCTGCACTGATTCATAAAGTCATGAGGTTTATCAGTGAATAACCCTATTCAACAAAAAAACCCCTCAGGTTTAAAAGTTGATTTGGGAGTTTTTTTAATAAACATTTTAGCAGTACCTTTGATATCCTGTCAAGTGTCCCAGAAAATAAACCATTATGCTATTAGCATTTCTCAATAGAGGCAGTGCAATGGTTCAGGAGTTTGAACTAATAGGCTGTTTTATGAAATCGTCGGGTACACATTCAATTGAGTTCCCCAGCATGCTTCTTGCAGGGAGTAGCCAAGCTGCACCTGAGAATCTTCCCCCAATGTATGAGGTGTAAGGTTTGGACATGAGATGAGGAAATCAGAGGAAGGACAAAGGGTTCTTAACAGTCCACTTTTGCAAAGCTGGCAAACTCAACGATACCAACAACAACAACTTACAATTATATAGCACCTTTAATATAACAAAACATTCCAAGCTGCTTCACAAGAGTGTAAGCAAACAAAATTTGGCACTGAGTCACATAAGGCGATATTGGGACAGGTGACCAAAAGATTGGTCAACGAGGTAGGTTTTAAGCAAGATTTTAAGAGAGGACAAAGGGACGTAGAGAGGCAAAGAGTGTTAGTGAGGGAATTCCAGAGCTTGAGTTATAGGCAGCTGAAACCACATCCACTAATGTTGGAGAGATTAAAATCAGCAATGTGCAAGGAGCCAGAGTTAGAGGAGAGCAGAGATCTTGGAGGTGACAGAGATAGGGGAAGGTGACAGAGATAGGGGAAGGTGACAGAGATAGGGGAAGGTGAGGCCAGGGAGGGATTTGAAAATGAGGATGATAATTTTAAAATTGAGGCATTGCTGGACAGGGAGGCAATGTAGGTCAGCGAGCACAGGGGTGTTGGGTGAATGGGTCATGGTGCGAGTTAGGATACAGGCAGCAGAGTTTTGGATGAACTCTGGCCTCAATGTTACACTAGTTAAATAGCCCAAGGACAAAGAGTAAGAATGGATTTATAACCGTGGAGAAAGAAATGATTATAGATCTAATATATGTCTATATTGAAAATGCTGGTCCCTTTGATGAAACAGGACTTAATTCTGTGTTAATAGAGAGCAGGTGATGCTCATTGCAGTTTGCATTTAAGGGATGGGTTTTTCTCCCCATCAGGAAGTTGCCTCTGGACAGAGAGTTAGTGCAGAAGGGAAGAGTGAGAAATGATATTTGGACTGAACTGTGAATTGACAATAAAACAGTTGTGGATCAGAGAATGTCATCGGCTTCCTCATTTTGGTGAATGGACATCTGCCTGTTTAGCAATATATATTGGGCCAAATCTTGCTGGAGCAGGACATCTCATGGTATGCTTCATATGTTAAACCTTTCCTCCATCCTTCAGTGGGTATTTGTTTTGTGCTGTATCTTGCTGGAATTGGTTGCTGATAATGGTAGGAGCAATGGGACATCTAGGACCTTGGTATGACGAGACCAAAAGTCTATCTCATTAACATATGAGATTTAAGAATTGAGAAAGAAACAGAGGATCAACAGCGAAGGAAATAGGGTGTCCCCTCACCCAAAAATGTTGGACACCCCTGAGCTACACAAAGCAACATAAAGAGAAAGAAAGGTTGGCTTATGAGAGAGAGAAAATAGGCAGAAAATAATGGTAAATTAAAATTACATTCTAAATTTAACATTTTTAAATCCTGAATAACATTTTATTTCCTGAAAGAATGAGACCAAATGATTTAAATTGTTCCCTTCCTGGGATGGAGAGTGATTTATTTTTCATTTGTTCATGGGATAAGGGCATCACTGGCAGGGCCAGAATTTGTTGCCCATCCCTAATTGCCCTCGAGAAGGCTGCAGTCCATTTGGTATAGGTAATACCCGCAGTGCTATTCCAGGACTTTAACCCAGCGACAGTGAAGGAATGGCAATATATTTCCACATTAAGATGGTGTGTGGCTTTAAGGGGAATTTGCAAATGTTCCCATTCGTCTGCTGCCCTTGTCCTTCTAGCTGGTTGAGAACGTGGGTTTAGAACATGCTGTCGAAGACACTGAGTTTCTGTGGTGCATCTTGTAGGCAGTACACACTGCTTCAGTGGAGTGGTGGAGGGAGTGAATGTTTAAGATGGTAGATGGGGTGCCTATCAAGTGGTCTGCTTTGTCCTAAATGGTGTCGAGCTTCATGAGTGTTGTTGCACTCATCCAGGAAAATGCATCACACTCCTGATTGTTCCTTGTAAATGGTGGACAGGCTTTGGTGAGTTACTCACTGCTAAATTCCCAGAATCTTAATGCTCTTGTCAGCACAGCACATATATGGCTAGTCCAGTTCAGTTTTTGGTCAATGGTAACCCGCACGATGTTGATAGTGGGGGATTCAGCAATGGTAATGCTGTTGAATGCTGAGGGGAGATGGTTAGATTCTCTCTTGTTGGAGATGATCATTGCCTGCAATGTGAATGTTACTTGCCACTTATCAGCTTAAGCCTGAATATTGTTCAGGTCTTGCTGCATGCGGGCATCAAGTGCTTCTGTATGTGAGGAGTTGCGAATGGTACTGAACATTGTGCAATTGTCAGTGAGCATCCCCCCCTTCTGACCTTATGATGGAAGAAAGGTCATTGATGAAGCAACTAAGGATGGTTCGGCCTACGACACTACCCTGAGGAGCTCCCGCAGTAATGTCCTGGGGCTGAGGTGATAGGCCTCCAACAACCACAACCAGCTTCCTTTGTGATCGGTATGACTCCAACCAGTGTCGAGTTTTCCCCCTGATTCCAATTAACTTCAATTTTGCTAGGACCCCTTGATGCCACACTTGGTCAAATGCTGTCTTGATATCCAGGGTGGTCACTCTCACCTCACCTCTTGAATTCAGCTTTTTTGTCCATGTGTGGGCCAAGGCTCTAATGAGGTCTGTAGCCAAGTGGCCCTGTCAGAAGCCAAACTGAGCATCGTTGAGCAGGTCATTGCTGTATAAATGCCGCTTGATAGCACTGTCAATGACACTTTGCTGATGATTGAAGTAACTGGTCTGATTGAATTTGTTCTCCTTTTGTGGACAGGACATACCTGGGAAATTCTTCATATTGTCAGGTAGATGCCAGGGTTGTAACTCTACTGGAAGAGTTTGGATAGACGTGTGGCTAGTTCTGCAGTACAAAAGTCTTTAGTACAATAGCCAGGATGTTGTCAGGGGCCCATAGCCTTTTCATGATCAAGTGCGTTCAGCCGTTTCTTGACATGGAATGAATTGACTGGGATCTGTGTTGCTGGAGACCTCAGGAGGAGGCTGAGATGGACCATCCACTCGGTACTTCTAGCCGAGTTGCAAATGTTTCAGCCTTGGCTTTTGCACTGACATGCTGAGCTCCCCCATCATTGAGGACGGGGATATTAATGGAGCATCCTCCTTAGGTTAGTTGTTAGTTGGATGTGGCAGGACTGCAAGCTTTGATCTGATCCGTTCACTGTGGAATCACTTAGCTCTGTTTATTGCATGCTTTTCTGCTGATTGGCATTGCATTAACAATTATGACATCTTTAAAAGAATGTTTGTGCATTAATTATGTGCCCTAACTTTCTGCCGTGAGCTTCACGGGCATTTACTGTGCAAATCCAGCAAGTTCTTAAAAATAACAGGGAGATGAAGGACAAGATGTCATCCGTGCAAAGCAAATGGCAGGGTGACATAAATCAACCTGCAAGTTCCGGAGATTCACAACTTGTGACATATCTCTTAAACTCCCGAAATGGCTGGGTGGTTTGTTCTTTAGTAACATGTCTTTAACACACCATTATTTTTAAGGAAGACTTAGCCCATTAAATTCAATACTTGTGACAAACGTTTCAATTAAAATGTAGTATAATTACCTGCAGTACCTGTTACTTCTAACACTGGTGCTGTGATAGGCCTTTTCAATGAAAGCACCAGTGTTAAGAGTAACAGCTGCTATTTTACAGTGGGAATATATGACTGGCTTTCCGCAAATTGCTCAAAATGCATTCTGAAATGTTTTTTCATCCATTATTTCTCTCAGTAACTGAAATTCTGATTACCCAAAATATAGACTTAAGCAAAATAAAAATTATATACTTCACAATAACATAATTACATTTATTCATTGGATTGCCATTTGCAGTTTCAATGCCTTCACTAAAGTTTTTACTTAAAGGTTTCAGCCTGTCTCCAAAGCTTGCAATTGGACTTGATACTTTGACTGAGGCATTGTGTGGTCTGGGCCTGTGCAGCATGCCTAATTTCTCAGGATGCATCAATCAGCTGTTCTGATAGAATCTGGAGAAAAATATTCCAACATCTTTTGCTCAGCAACTTTTCTTTAATTTTTGTTTAAACAAGATGAGAAGTATCACAAACTTTATTAAGGAAAAACTTACATTAATTTTTAAAAAAGCCAAAAGGCTGTGTGTCTATGTCTGTTTGTGAGAAACAACTAGCGAAAGAGAGTAGGTAGTAGCAAGACAAGGAAGGAGGTCATTGGCATCTTAGTACCTGCCCATGGGACAAGTATGTGGGGAAAGGGTGCAAATGAATGGTTACAGTGACAGAGATGAGTGATGGAAGGATGTCAGGTTGAGTGGATAGTTGAAAAGGCAAAGAGAGGCGAATGGTAAGGGAGTGGTAGCAACATGCAGAAATAACAGAAAAGTGAAGGGATGGGGATGCGAGATCCAAGGCGTAACACTGGGGAAGCAGGTAAGTTTCTCTGTCTGGGGTGGGGACTGTCAGGGGACTAACTCTACATTCTGGAAGGGAGGGGGGATACATAGGGGACTAACTCCGCATTCTGGAAGGGAGGGGGGGATACACAGGGGACTAACTCTGCATTCTGGAAGGGAGGGGGGGATACACAGGGGACTAACTCCGCATTCTGGAAGGGAGGGGGGGATACACAGGGGACTAACTCTGCATTCTGGAAGGGAGGGGGGATACACAGGGGACTAACTCTGCATTCTGGAAGGGGGGGGGGATACACAGGGGACTAACTCTGCATTCTGGAAGGGAGGGGGGATACACAGGGGACTAACTCTGCATTCTGGAAGGGAGGGGGGATACACAGGGGACTAACTCTGCATTCTGGAAGGGAGGGGGGATACACAGGGGACTAACTCTGCATTCTGGAAGGGAGGGGGGACACACAGGGGACTAACTCTGCATTCTGGAAGGGAGAAGGGAGGGGGGATACACGGGGGACTACCTGCATTCTGGAAGGGAGGGGGGGGATACATAGGGGACTAACTCTGCATTCTGGAAGGGAGAAGGGAGGGGGGATACACGGGGGACTACCTGCATTCTGGAAGGGAGGGGGGGATACATAGGGGACTAACTCTGCATTCTGGAAGGGGGGGGGATACACAGGGGACTAACTCTGCATTCTGGAAGGGAGGGGGGGATACACAGGGGACTAACTCTGCATTCTGGAAGGGAGGGGGGATACATAGGGGACTAACTCTGCATTCTGGAAGGGAGGGGGGGATACACAGGGGACTAACTCTGCATTCTGGAAGGGAGGGGGGATACACAGGGGACTAACTCTGCATTCTGGAAGGAAGTGGGGGGGGGATACAGAGGGGACTACCTCTGCATTCTGGAAGGGAGGGGGGATACACAGGGGACTAACTCTGCATTCTGGAAGGAAGTGGGGGGGATACAGAGGGGACTAACTCTGCATTCTGGAAGAGAGGGGGGATACACAGGGGACTAACTGCATTCTGGAAGGAAGTGGGGGGGATACAGAGGGGACTAACTCTGCATTCTGGAAGGAAGTGGGGGGGATACAGAGGGGACTAACTCTGCATTCTGGAAGGGAGCGGGGATACACAGGGGACTAACTCTGCATTCTGGAAGGAAGTGAGGGGGATACAGAGGGGACTAACTCTGCATTCTGGAAGGGAGGGGGGATACACAGGGGACTAACTCTGCATTCTGGAAGGAAGTGAGGGGGATACAGAGGGGACTAACTCTGCATTCTGGAAGGGAGGGGGGATACACAGGGGACTAACTCTGCATTCTGGAAGGGAGGGGGGATACACAGGGGACTAACTCTGCATTCTGGAAGGAAGTGGGGGGGATACAGAGGGGACTAACTCTGCATTCTGGAAGGGAGGGGGGATACACAGGGGACTAACTCTGCATTCTGGAAGGAAGTGAGGGGGATACAGAGGGGACTAACTCTGCATTCTGGAAGGGAGGGGGGATACACAGGGGACTAACTCTGCATTCTGGAAGGGGGGGGGGTTACCCAGGGGACTAACTCTGCATTCTGGAAGGGAGGAGGGAGGGGGGTTACACAGGGGAATAACTCTGCATTCTGGAAGGAAGTGGGGGGGATACACAGGGGACTAACTCTGCATTCTGGAAGGGAGGGGGGGGATACACGGGACTAACTCTGCATTCTGGAAGGGAGGAGGGAGGGGGGTTACCCAGGGGACTAACTCTGCATTCTGGAAGGGAGGAGGGAGGGGGGTTACACAGGGGACTAACTCTGCATTCTGGAAGGGAGGAGGGATGGGGGGATACACAGGGGATTAACTGCATTCTGGAACGGAGGGGGGGATACACGGGACTAACTCTGCATTCCGGAAGGGAGGAGCGAGTGGGGTTACACAGGGGACTATCTCTGCATTCTGGAAGGGAGTGGGGGGGGGGGATACACAGAGGACTAACTCTGCATTCTGGTAGGGAGAAGGGAGGGGGGATACACGGGAGACTAACCCTGCATTCTGGAAGGGAGTGGTGGGATACACGGGACTATCTCTGCATTCTGGAAGGGAGTGGGGGGGGGGGGGGGCGGGGGGATACACAGAGGACTAACTTTGCCTTCTGGAAGGGAGAAGGGAGGGGGGATACACAGGGGACTAACTCTGCATTCTGGAAGGGAGGAGGGAGGGGGGATATGTAGGGGTTGCACTCTGCATTCTGAAAGGCAGGGGGTCTGGGATTACTGGAGGGAAAACTGTGCTGGCATGAAGGGAGTTACTGTGTACCATCCCTCCATTAACAGTGTACACTCGGTGTTTGTGAGGGGGCAATGGCACAATAGGCACCCTGTGTGTGGGGAGAGTGCCAGAAAGGGCAGGAGCATTAAGGTTTAATGGATGGTGGGGCCAATCGATTCAGCTGGTAGGTTCTTGATGTGGTCATGCTGTGCCACTCTGAGTGTTGGCCAGGATGGGCAATGCCATGGCAGACCACATAGTTGATCCAGGAAAACAGCTGATGTACCCATCAACACCAATCCGTGCCCTGTTAGGAACCTTGGAATACATGCAGGGTTCAACTTTATTTATCACATAGAAATAGGTATGGTTCATCCTACATTGTGTGATCCTCTGCTCCTGAGGATCCGTATGCGCCAGAGGCAATACCAACAGGCAGGTTTGATCCACATAGAGGCCCCCGGTCGTGAGCAGCAGCCCCCAAGGGGAGCCCGCCATTACGGTTGCCATGCATCTACAGGCCCCACGTGACATGCCATTGGATGTCAGAGGAGATTGTGCATATAGAGAGGGTGGTGACACGTCTCTGTGCCCTGCTCAAGGATGACCTGCAGCCCGTGGGATCCGGTGGACATCCCATGCCTTTGTTCCTCATAGTGGCAGTGGTTCTCAAACCTGATGCCTCTGCAGCCTTTTATGGGCCCATCAGAGACCTTTGTGTGGTCACACAGTCAGCAGTGCATCGCTGCATCAGGCAGGTCACCAATGCCCTGCACCGGAGGGCCAGTGAGGATGTCCGCTTCAGGACGGACTCTCACAGCCAGGCCCAGAGGGCCATTGATTCTGGCACCATTGACTGAGAACCATGGGCTGTAACGTTCATAGACTGCACTCATGTGGCCATCAGGCCTACTGCCAGGCTACCACCTGTAGACATAACCATTAAAGGAGCCCTCTCAGTCGAGGTGAAGCTGGTATGTGATCACCGCAGATGCTTGCAGCGAATGTGTGACCGCGTCTCAGGCAGCTGCCATGACACCTGGGTTTTGCGCCAGTCCCGGCTGCCACCGCTGTTCGCTGAACTGGCTCAAATAAAGCGGTGGCTTCTTGGAGATAAGGGCTATCCTTTGCAGACATGACTCCTGACACCAGTGGGAGACTCCATCACTGCAGCAGAGGAGAGATACAACGCCAGCCACTGAGCTACATGAGCCACCATTGAGCAGGAAATTGGCATGCTGAAAGAGTGCCTCCAATGTCTGTATGGATCGGGTGATGCTCTGTACTACGGGCCAAAAAGGCCAGCTCCTTTCTTTGCTGCTCTGCTCAACTACGCACCCAATAGGCCTGGCATGATGAGGAGAGACATCAACAGGATTCCTCCTCAGACTATGAGGAAACTGAGGACCTACAATATGAAGGACGCATGAGGGGGCAGGTGGCACCCAGGCTCTGCATGCAGGGCCAACAGTGAGCTAGGGATGTACGACAGTGGCTTATCTGCTCCATAGGAACTGACATGAGCTCTGCAAGCCACACATCACCCTCGCTCACCTGCTGTGCACCAGTCCACATCTGCAGCATCATGTGTAAACCATTAGAGCCAGCAGCTGACTGAACCAATGTCCATGTCACTGCATCCGTGGAGATGCTTATGTGTAATGGTGGCATAGCAATGATATTGCATATGTTCGCCCTTCTGAAGGGCCAATGGTGCAAAGGGATGTGACATCAGCGCTACATGCTGGCACACTTCATTTGCACAGAGAAAAGGACACACGTGTTGTTGAGGAACATTTAGTGAAAGACGTATTTACATTGCTGTGACACCCATTTGTGTCAATGTGTTCTCTGTAAATCTCTGTGATACCTTTTATGGTCTATTTAAGTGTCACGTCCTGGAATGTGCAAATTTAAGATTATTCACCCAGGTGCGGCACGCCTACAAGAAGGAATGTTACACTTGAGTGGGAGAAGAGGATTGCAACATCACAGGACACTGGGACACAGCAAGGCAAGTACGTGACAGCAAAGTGGAAAGTGCTCGGGTCACTCAGCAGGTCAGGCGGCATCTGTGGAGAGAGAAGCAGAGTTAACTTTCAGGTCTGTGAACTTGGACAAGTTAACTCTGCTTCTCTCTCCACAGATGCTGCCTGACCTGCTGCATTTCTGCAGCACTTTCAGCTTTGTTGCCAGATTGGTTGCCATGGCCATTTAAATGAGCCACCACATTTAATATCTCGGCAGCTCCACGACGAGCGGTCCATGCGGGCGGACCGCCATCGTCTACTTGGCGGACACGTAAAATTCAGCTGAGTACATCGAGAGAAACAGTGACACAAAGATAGCAGAGACACGAAAGAGAGATCACAGATCAATTAGAATTCCTTGATTTAGATAACAATTTAAAAATATGATTGTGACTAAATAAACCATTCTTATCATGTTTTTGAAGGGTAGAAGTTGGATATTTGAACCATGCTTACACTTACTTTATCCTTTTTAGTTTAATGGTTTGCAAATTGCTGAGTTTCTCTTTTCACTGGTTGCTCTGATATTGACAAGAACTACTGCCTTGAAATACAGTATAGGAAGCACAAACTTAGGAACATCAGGAACAGGCGGAGGCCATTCAGCCTCTTGGTCCTCCTCCACCTTTCAATTAGATCATGGATCATCTGCAGTTCAACTCCATTCTCCTGTCTTTACTCCCTCTCCCTGATACCCTTATAATCTATCTACCTCAGTCTTGACTGCTGCAGTAGGAAAAATAGTGAGGCATAGGGCAACGAATGCAACTAAAATTAAGAAAAGCTCTGCAGAATGGTGCAGTATTGGTGCAATAATTGTCTAATAGCAAAGGAGACATGAGCAATCACTCATAGGTGCCATAGAGTGATGTGATATGCAGGGTCATATGTGAAAGATAAAATACTTATATTTGAGAAGCTTAGGGGATAATTTTAACTTAATTCATTGAGCAGCACGCCAGTTTTACACCCCGCCTGATATTGCCCTCAGTTGACTTCAATGGGAAATAAAATTAGATTAAGTGTAAAATCAATGTTGCACCAATCCTGTCAGTTTTTCAACGGTTGTGTTAAGTTAAAAGTGCCCCCTAAAATCTGCCTGAGATAAGCCAGTTCAAGCATTGAGGACAGACCCCAGTGTCTGATTTCAGACAAACTGCTATGGTTGGCATCCTTCCATCTACGAAAGATGATGGACACACATCAAACAATCCATTTAGGTAGCGTGAAGCTGGCAAGTGATATGTGAGTTGTTGTTTTTGACATTGGCACCGGTTCCCAAGCTGCTGCAGCCAGTGGTGGTGGTGCACACCAGTCCACAGGATGTGTCATCATTTCCCTCTTTCACCTGCTAGTGACTCCCAGGTGCGATGGTCAACATTTAGGGCCTTCCTGTTTTGCTTGCAAGCATCCTTTCAGCAGAGCTTTGGGTGCCCCACTGGTCTTCAGGCCCCGGCTACCTCACCATACAGAAAGTCCTTGGGTATGTGACTGTCTTCCATCCTGCGGATGTGCCCAATCCACCGAAGCCGCCTCTGTTTGATTAGTGCCGACACACTTGGGAGCTCTGCCTTTGATAGGACTGCCACATTTGTGATTTCAGGAGAAATGCATAATGCGCCACAGACAGTGAAGATGGAAATTATTGAGCTTTTTTTCCTGTTGGCTATAAGTCACCCATGTTTCACAGTTATATAGCAAGCTGCTGAGAGCACAGGTTTTATAAACTATCAGCTTGGTTCTAAGGGTCAGCTTGCTGTTATCCCATGCTTATTTCGCGAGTTGGCCAAAGGTAGTAGCTGCTATCCCTATGCATGTAGAGCTCTGCATCACAGGACAGATTGTCTGTCACTGTGGACACAAGGTAGCAGAATTTGCTAACCACTTCCAGTGGGGTGTTATTTTGCTCAATCAGGGGCAGAGATGCAACACTTTGTCCCATGATCAGTTTTCTTGATGCTTATAGTCAAGGAGAACAAGTTATAGGCATGGGAGAGACAAACTGCTATAAGGAGTCACTAAGTAGAGGCCTGGCTCCTCTTCACAGGGAGGAAGGGAAACTTGAGAAAGTTTCATCCAGTCTATATATGTGTAAAAGCCAAGTTCCATCAAAGTGCTAAACTGCATATACCTAGTGCATAAATATCTAACAAAATGAAATTCCCTTTGGTTTCTCCACATTATTCTTGTTTACCACGAAACAGGATAAAATGAAATTCGATCCATCTAAATTGGAACATCACAGAGTTCCTGTTGAAGGATGAGGTACAAATCCCTTTATAAGTAGCAGAGCTGGGAATGAAGTTGAATCTCTCAGCAGGCTCTCAAATCCTCTCAGCATCTGCAACTATGGCCTGGATTTTAGCCTGGTGGCAATGTGTTGACCAAGGCATTAGGAGTATACTCTCTTCTCTAGTTCCACTTCTCCACAGGTCACAACATATATTTAAGTGTTTACCCAGTTACCGATATGGCCAATCATATACTCTTTTTTTTTAATCCCAGAAGTATTAATGAGATTAACATCCTTGAAAGTTGATAAATCATCAGGGCCAGACGAAATGTGTTCTAGGCTGTTAAAAGAAGCAAGAAAGGAAATAGCAGAGGGTCTGACCATTGTTTTCCAGACATCTCTGGACACAGGTGTGGTGGCAGAGGATTGGAGAATTGCTAACATTGTACCTCTATTTAAAAAGGGAGCAAAGGATAGACCAAATAATTACAGGCCAGTCAGTCTAACCTCAGTAGTGGGCAAAGTATTGGAATCAATTCTGAGAGACAGGATAAACTGTCACTTAGAAAGGCACAGGTTAATCAAAGATAGTCAGCATGGATTTGTTAAGAGATCTTGTCTGAGCAATTTAATCAAATTCTTTGAAGAAGTAACAAGGAAGATAGATGAGGGTAGTACAGTTGATGTGGTCTACATGGATTTTAGCAATGTTTTTGACAATGTTCCCCATGCAGACTGGTTAAAAAAATAAAATCCCATGGGATCCAGGGAAATGCAGCAAGGTGGATATAAAATTGGCTCAGTGGCAGGAAACAAAGGGTAATTGTTGACGGATGTTTTAGCGACTGGAGGGCTGTTTCCAGTGGCATTATGCATGGCTCAGTACTGGGTCCCCTGCTATTTGTGGTGTATATTAACGATTTGGACATAAATGTAGGGGGCATGATCAAGACGTTTGTGGACAACACAAAGATTGACCATGTGGTAGATAGCGAGGAGGATAGCTGTAGGCTGCAGGAAGATATTGATGCTCTGGTCAGATGGGCAGAAAAGTGGCAAATGGAATTCAACTTGGAGAAGTGTGAGGTGATACATTTGGGGAGGTCAAACAAGACAAAGGAATACACGATTAATGGGAAAATACTGAGAGGTGTAGAGGAAGTGAGGGGCCTAGAAGTGAATGGCCACAGATCCCTGAAGGTAGCAGGACAGGCCAATAAGGTGGTTAAGAAGGTATATAGAATCCTTTCCTTTATTAGCCAAGGTATAGAATACAAGAGCAGGGAGGTTATGCTGGAACTATATAACTCATTAGTTAGGCCACAACTTGAGTACTGTGTGCAGTTCTGGTCACCTCATAACAGAAAGGATGTAATTGCACTAAAGAAGGAACAGAGGAGATTTACAAGGATGCTGTCAGGACTGGAAAAATGCAGCTATAAGCAAAGATTGGATAGGCTGAGGTTGTTCTCCTTGGAACAGAGAAGACTGAGGGGAGATCTGATTGAAATGTACAAAATTTTAAAGGGCCTGAATAGAGTGGAGGTGAAGAGTCTATTCACCTTAGCAGAAAGGTCAGTGATGAGGGAGCATAGATTTAAAGTGATTGGTAGAAAGATTAGAGGGGAGATGAAGAAAAACTTTTTCACCCAGAGGGTGGTGAGGGTCTGGAACACTCTGCATGAAAGGGTAGTTGAAGCAGAGACTCTCAACTCATTCAAAAGGAGTCTGGATATGCACCTCAAGTGCCGTAAGCTGCAGGGCTGTGGACCAAATGCTGGAAGGTGGGATTAGAATTGGTGGATCGTTTTTCGACCGGCACAGACATGATGGGCCAAGTGGCCTCTTTCTGTGCCTTAAACTTTCTATGATTCTATAAATTACACCAACCAGGTTTCTTTAATAAACAACAAAATTATTAGTTTATTATTGAACAAAACCTATCCAGTAACGAAGCAAAGCATTAACACACAGATTGAAATATAAAAGATGCCTTTTTAAATTCTCCACACACAAACTCTCACACACTGATAAAATACAGAAATTCTCTCTGTAGGCGTCTATTACAAAAAAGAATACTTTGGCCAATTTGCTAATTCTTGAAGAAATAAAGAGAAGACATGGAAAGATATCAGTTGTCCCTTTTTTGGTCTGGCAAACCAAATATGTGTAGACGGCTGTTACTGGGATCTTTCTAGAGTAGTTCCTTTCAGGCAACATTGAGGATCAGTTTGGCAGGCTTTTCAGGAGAAATGCAGCATCAGTTTCTTTATTTCATGCACTTGAATCTCAGGAAGTTTTCGAAGAGATGGAAGAGGATGAACTCATGCTGGCTGCTGTCTTGGCTGTTTTGTTCCAACTGTCTTCAAAACACTTCAAACTCCAACACACTATTCAAAGTGAAACCAAAAGCAATGGGCTGGATTTTACCAGCTCTCCGACATCAGAGGTTGAGGCGGGGCGGGGGGCGTGGTGGGCCCGGAAAATACCTCCGGGAGAGACCCGTCACGGGCCTCAATGCCAGGAAAGTCCTGCACTATATTACTGGCGGCTGTCCCGTTTAGAAATCCGAGGTGGAACATTGGTGGGCAGGGGGAGGAGTTAAGCTTTCAGGATGGGAGGGGGTGAGTGGGGTGGAACCTTCCCAATTGGTCCAAAATTTAAATATTAGTCCTCAAAATCATATGCTTAAAAAAAATTGAAGCACATTCGTAACAGCGAGTTCTATGTGGGAGGGGCCTATTGTGAGGTCAGGAAACCTGGAAGAATGTGTTTCCCCATGCCCTGCAGAACTGAACTGTTGGGCTGCTTTAAATATTTTTCTGCAGGGTTCCCGCCACAGGCAGCCTGATTGACAGGCTGAAGGCCTTTCAGGTGAGAAGTGTGCTACACAGGGCTGAAGCCTGTGAGAGCAAGTATATTTATTGGGGTGTGAAAGAGATCATGGGGTTGGGGGTGGCTGGATTACACAGGGAGGGGATCTACATCAGGCATTCTCATGGTGATCTGGGCGGGGACAAATTTCAGGGGGAGGGTCCCAGAGTGATCCAGGGGTTCTTGATCACTGTGGTTGGGGATTCCGATGGTGGTCAGGATGGTCTGATGGTAGTCGAGAAGGGAGCAGTCAAATTGCAGAGGGCTGTGGGGAGGTGGGGGGGGGGGGGCGGTGGTGTGGGACCACCTTAAGAGAGGGTCACTTTAAGGGCTGTACGGGAAGGTCGCTGGAGGAAGTGATGATGTGTCACAAATGACAAGTTAGTTGTGGGTGGAGTCCAACAAGATGTGTTTAGATGTAGCTCGTGCAGTAACTGTTTGTGTGTGTGTATATATATATATATATATGTCCAGTTGAAGTATAATAAAACCCACATTTACTTTGAATATTACTTGTAGTCCTGTGAGCTTTACAACAGATCGCACACCAAAGGATTAAGTAATATTATATTGTGGCAGCGGTGGGATATATCTTTTCTGAAATTCACCTAATATTATATGGTGGCAATGTTTGGGAAATATATTTTTCTGAACACCATCAAACATTACCTCATGGCAATGTTGGAATTTTTCTGAAGAGACCCCAGAACACTGCAGTGAACTAGTCTACAGACAGGACCCTGGGATGTGTTGAAATTCCATGAGTACAGCAGGCACTTTGCTGGGAGACCGGAGCTTTGACCTATCTGTCAGTGGGTCAAAAAAATTGGAAAGCAGTAGCTGAAGCCATTACTGTTTATGTTTCCCATTTTTGTGCTTCGTGGGCAGTGCCTAAGCCAAAGAACCCAACAGCACCACTGGAGGTCCAACACAGTCAGAAAGGGTGGTTGTGGTAGCTTCTGGTACTGCTAACTCCAGCTCTCTTAAAATAAACTTCAGTTTGAAAAAAAAAAACAGCTGTGTCAACAAAAAGCTGATCTCTCTCGATTTCAAAAAATGGAGAAACTGTGTAAACAAGCTGTCTCACAGTTACCAAAAAAATTTCGTCTCTCACTCTTTAAAGGAGTAAGCTTGCAAAGGCGAACCTGTCTTAAAAAGTAAACAAAGAAATGTGCCCATGAGAAAGAAAACATGCCAAAAAGCCTGTATTTATAAAAAAGCAGGATCATTAAGGTGATGGCTTTCAGATATCCAGTTATTGACTGGAAGGTGTCCGAATTTAAACTGTTTCAACAGCAAATGGAGCTGTGTTTCTTGGACCAAAAAGTGAGCAAATCAGAAAAACAAGCAACCAAAATTAAGATCAGACTGGGCAACGAAGTCCTGAAACAGATCAGTACATCATGATTATCAGCAGAGGATCAGAAGGACCCTAGCAAGCAATGGGCATTTCTGAAGCAGCAACTCAAAGCAAAGGTAAATCTTTGAGTACATAGGCTTGAGCTTACGACCTACTGGCAAAGGCAAGATGAATCCATTGACCAGTTTATTACAAGGTGCCGAGACAAAGTTCAATATTGCAACTTCGCAGATATCAAATTGTCAGAACGTGTTATAGAGCTAGTAATTACGTCTACCCCACTAGAGGCCTTTCCAAAAGGCCTGCTAGAAAAGAAGAAGTGGCACACCATAAATGCAGTACTGAATGATGGAAGGAAATTTGAAGCCATCATGGCTGGGTGATAACAGTTTTGAGCATAGGGGGTGGCTATGACAATTGGTATGGTAACCAAGGCTCACAAGTCTAATGAGCCTTGTGACAAATGTGACCTGTCTCACCCAATTTGCAGTTGTCCGGTATACCAGGACCTGTGCAAAGCTTGTGGCATGTGAGGATATTGGTCAAGGCAGTGCAGAAGGCCGAACTCAAATACTGCACACAGGAATGGTGGAAGATCACATACAGAGAGAACATCTGCAGGACAGGATGGAAAACCTAACAAAATGTATGCCAACGCAGAACGAAAGCCCAAGCAGGTACATTAGCTCAGCAGAGAGACAGATTGCCAGGAGCAAATGAAAGAAGAGTGCATGAGTATGAACAGCGAGCAAGCATTTCACATAGTTAATTTGGGTCAACATTATTGGGATTATATGTCCGCAGAAGAGTGGCAAGCACAAGCTCAGAGTAAAAATCAACACCAGAGCAAGTGTAGGTATCCTACCCGTCCGTATGCTAAAGGACATGTATCTAAAGAAATGGGAATCTATGGAGCAACCCATCACCGTTAGGCTGACTGCTGCAAAGGTTCTCCAATCAAGTGCATTGGAACGATAACCTTGCAGTGCAGCTATAGGAGCGCCGAATGGCTACCACAAATGTTTTATATTGTAAACACAACTGGACTAGTAGGACTTCCAGTATGCTGAGGTTTACGAATCGTCATAATACATGAATTCAGTAACGCACTGAAGATGGTAGGAAATACCCTGGTCAAGTGGATCGGGTCAGTTCATGTAAAGGATGACACAAAGGCTGGGAGTCTTGACATGAAGAGGTCATATGAGTGGTAGTCTCTCATCATACTTCAGTTCATTACAGCAAGTATGTGGAGGGCAGAGGGATTGCTGGTGATTGGTGATGTTGCCGGTCATCATCTTTTAATGCTTTCCAATAAGGGAAGAGGTTTACGATAACCAGATCAGGATGAATAAGCAAACATCCTCTACATTTTAGGGAGTGTTAAATTTGCTTACCTGTAAATAACGTTTTGTTTTAATCATTTATTGTTAGTCTGAACCACAACATCATTGCTTATTATACATGTGTTTTTATCTTTGGAAAAAAGGAGGATGTTGTGGGATGACCTTAAGAAGAGACCACCTTAAGAGAGGAGGGTCAACTTAAAAGCCATAAGGGAAAGTCACTGGAGGAAGTGATGTCATGTCCCACATGACCGGTTAATTATGGGTGGAGCCTGACAGAGCAAGGCGTGTTTAGATGTTGCTCGTGCAATAACTGTTCGTAGATATAGGTTACAGTTGTAAACCGTGGCGCGGAGGCAACTCCCCCTTGGCCCCTTTATTCTCTTCACCCACTTGATCCTGGCCATCACGTGGGACTAAGTCCTCTTAATTCAGGCTCAGGCTGGGTGTTTCGGATGTCGGGGTTACAGGAGAGCCACCCTCCACCTAATCCACCGGCTACGGTTAATGGCTTAGTACAAAGAGGAGGAAACTCAGTCCTTTCTTTAACTATCAATTTACTTTATTCACGTTGTTGTACAATGTAAGAATAAGACTTATACACTTAGACAAAAGCATGCAACTCAAACTGGGTTATACAGTTAATATCAAAGCTAACTAGAATCGATAAGCACACCCACTAGGTTCCTCTGACCTTTCCCTGACTTAGTCACAGAAAACAAAGGATAATACCCAAAAAAGGGGAGAGCTGACGCTGGCCAGGCATTCCGTTCTCTCTCTCTTTTACGTCGTCGCCACGTTGCTCACATTGGGTCTTCCACTTGCGCAATGGTTGGTCTCCGGAATTTCTCGCTGGCTCTATGCCTGAGATTCTCCATACTTATTCTCTTTCTTATCTCTTCGAGCTGTGCTGTTTCTTTCCAGTTGGTTTAGGCCTGCTCACCTCGTTCGTATCTTCTCCTTATTGGCCCAGGCCCAAAGACCCCGGTATCATACCATGTCCAAATAAGGCTCTATTCCTGTGATCTCTCCCTTGTCTTGTCACATAATTAATCAGTTCAAACTGGTTTTTACCAGCACAGGCCAGTGTCTGAGCTCAGGTTACTTTAGTTCACAAGCAATCCAACAGTATCTGAGCTCAGGTTACTTTAGTTCGTGAGCTATCCAGCAGTTTGTAACAGATTCTGTACTTGCAGCCCCTGGCCAACACAATTAAAGTATAAGGGTGAAGAGGCTATGGAGGGAGTGCAGCGAAGGTTCACCAGACTGATTCCTGGGATGGCAGGACTGACGTACGAAGAGAGATTGGGTGGATTAGGCTTGTATTCGCTAGAGTTTCGAAGAATGAGAGGGGATCTCATAGAAGCCTACAAAATTCTAACAGGACTGGATAGACTAGATGCAGGAAGGATGTTCCTGATAGTGGGGGAGTTCAGGATCAGGGGTCACAGTTTAAGGATAAGGGGTAAGCCATTTAGGACTGAGATGAGGAGGGATTTCTTCACCCAGAGAGTGGTGAACCTGTGGAATTCTCTACCACAGAAAGCAGTTGAGGCCAAATCATTAAATATATTCAAGAAAGAGTTAGATATAGTTCTTAGGGCTAAAGGGATCAAGGGATATGGGGAGAAAGCGGGAACAGGGTACTAAGTTTGGATAATCAGCCATGATCCTATTGAATAGCAGTGCAGGCTCAAAGGACCGAATGGCCTACTCCTGCTCCTATTTTTCTTTGTTCTATAATAAAACCCACGTTTACTTTAAATGTTACTTGTAGCCCTGTGAGTCTTACAACATATCACACACTAAAGGATCAAGTAATATTACAACACTTACCTTATGGATTAAGCTGCTCTCACTTCCTGTAAGGTGCTTAGATTCCTGAGGCCTGGGAAACCTGGCCACTTGTCGTTAAAAATAGAATCAGTGCTAAAATGAAAGCGTGCAGCTTCATTATAATATTGAAATGACCAATCCGCTTCCTGTGAGTGAATTGGTTGCCCACTGTTTGTCCTGCCTCGGTTTAAATCGGAAGTGGGTGGCTTCAAGGTGGGTTCAATTCCTGTTTGAGATTTTTTGCATTTTAGCCTCTGATAGGGCCCTAACCCTATAAAACAAGACTAATCAGTAAAGATGCAAAGCTCGAACACACAGATTGAAATATTAAAGTTCGCGTTTAGATTAGCCCAACATACACACACACACACACACACTGGTTAAAGAAAAAAATAAAGAAGTTTTCTCTGCGGAGATCTCTTGACAAAAAAGACAAAAAAAACAGGCCAAATACTAGTTAATTCTTGAAGGAAAAGGATAAAACATGGAGTGGTATCAGTTGTCCCTTTATTCTGGCATCTAAATACGCATAGATGACTGTCACTGTCACCTTTTGGAGCAGTTCTCTTCAGTCTACGTCGAGGCTTAGTCTGGCAGTCTTTCCAGGGGAAATGTAGCATCAGGGGTTTCAGCTATCATTGGATTCTCAGGGTTTCTCAGAGGGGTGGAGAAAGGATGAACTGGTCTTCTCTCTTGGCAGGCTGACCCCCAACTGACTCAAAACAATATCCAAAATGAAACCAACTCTTGACCACCATAAATATTGACATGTCACTTCTCTGTAAACAACTCCGCCTAGCCACCAAGGCTCTTGCTGTTTACTTAGCTGAAGACATGTGACTTTAAAAAAAAACAAAGTCCAGTAATCTCTTTAGTCCTCCAAAGGAATCCATCTCCACAATTCTAAAATGAGCCCTCAAAAATATTTTAAAAATAGAAGTACTTTCATAACAGAGTGTAAAGATTGGCTACAGTTTTATCCTTCACCATCTAGCTTTCTGGAGTATAACACACTATATTGGCATCTTCTGATAAACAATGACATTAATTATTAAGGACATTTATGCAAAGATCCAGTATATGATATTCCATCATTTTATGAAACTAACTTGACAGTTCTAGTGGAGATAGATGTCGTCAATGACCTCAGCATAAATTGGGGAATTTGTATTGGATTTCCATAGTGCTATCTGGGGAGGGGGTGGAATGGAGGTTGATGTGTTTCATTGTGATCTACTGGAGCTATATAATCAGGACCTAGGAAGACTATCCCTTTTGTTACAGTCAGGTTAGGAAGGGTCGAGGGGCTCCCCACTTTTCTCTCTCCTTGTTTGACCACAACAGATTTATTTCTTTTTTTAAGTAGATATACTGGCCAAATCAGGTGAGTGTTTACTTGTTTACATACCATGATCATAAAAAGAGCCAATCGGACAGGCCTTCTTGAGTTTAACAAAGAAAGAAGTTAATTTTATTGTACTTAAACTGATTTAAGTAAAAATAATAAAATACTTTCCAACTTTCACTCTCTCTCTCACTCTCACTCTCACTCACACACATATATATATATATACACACACGTTACAGAGTGGAGAAGGATAGTTTGGTAAAATTAGAGTCCATAGAAATACAAGGGGTATACTGTCAATGGAGGTTGGTGACTCAGCTGGCTTCAGGCTGAATTTGGTGGTCCTGAGACTTCTGGTTTGAAGAGGTAGACACTGATTCAGTATTTCTCTTGGAGACAGCAATGTGACTGAATTCCTTCAAGAGAGATCTCTGTCTGTTCTTTCTGGAAAGTTCCTTAAACTGTGGCTGAAGGAGGTTTCTATCTGGTCTTACTGGAAAGTTCTCTCTGTCGAGCTCCCCCTCAGGCTTAAGTCATTCGGCACAGTGAGCATCGATCATGAACAGACTAACACAATCAAACACAGATCAGTTAAACCACTGAACACTATAGTCTGCAGCAGGGAATATGCTCGGTGCTCACAGTCAGCAGACAGAGTTTGAAGCTTGCAAGGTTTGAGTGGTTCGTCGCCACCAGTTTAATATTCATGTTTCCAGCCGGTGGATTAAAAAATCATAATTCAACCTAACACATTTTCGTGACACTTTCTACCTTTATTTTTGTTCATGAAATGGATTTGAATTTGGAATATCCTCATCTCTGGTGATCCAAAATGCAAATTCTTTCAAATGTTCATCTTTTAATGTTTAGTGTTGCAATTAAACAGCAGGATGCAGGTACTGTGATGTAGAAATGGCTAGAGAGAGCTATTGATGCAATAAAGTATGGTAGAAATACATATGAAATAATTTTAACCCATAAGTTGTATTACAGCAGTATTTCATTGCAATGAAACTGAGATTGGTTAGGGCTGGTGAGATTTATTAATTATTCACCATCAAGCTCTATGCAAGCTATTTCCTCTCCTGGGTTTGTGCATTGGGAAGCCCAGCACAGCTAATTTATTTTTTTCCCAAAATATCAACAGAACTGGAAGCTGTGCTATCTTTGTTTTCCCTAAATTGCAATCATACACTATGCCTTCAGATCTGGACTTGATTGGACACAAACTGATTAAAGAGCAGTCATTTTAATTTGTGACACATACGATGCCCCTCCCCCACCAGATGATGCCATCAAAGGATGAATCATTGATTCATTATACCACAACATTTTATTTTCCATTTTGTTCCAGAGAATGTATTGGCAGTATGAGGGAACCTCTGGTATTGAATATCGCCATCAAGCACTTTGAAGCCAGACATGGCATAGCTAAACTGTTAAAGCAAACTTTCCTCCATCAAAGAACATGATTCAATCCAAACCTCAGAAAATGTGACCCTCAGCACAACAGTCTGACATTTTGCAATACAGGCAGAAGCGATTTTTGTTTGTCTCTCTTGGAAAAGTTGCCCATTTTTAATGCACTACCAACTGTGGCTCAGTTGGTAGCCTGAGGTTCAGTTTCAAGTCCTGTCGCAGGGCTTGAGCACAAAAATCAAGGCTAACAATCCAATGCAGTACTGAGGGAGTGCTGCACTGACTGATGTGTCGTCTTTCAGATGAGACGTTAAACCAAGGCCCTATCTGCTATTCGGGTGGATGTAATGTGATCACATAAATATGTGATGGTCAATATGACATGCTAGCACTATATAGAGATGTTATCGTCACTCGTCACCGTCTGCAGCTCCATGAACCATTACCTGAACAAACAACGTTACTGCTGAACCCTAGACCTGACAAAGGACTTGCTTATTTCAGTCCCTTTCAGCTGTTCCCCTTTGTACCCAGACTTTCATATCGATACAAGACAGAAAGACCGTTTGTTTTTTTAATTAAATACTTGTGCAATTGGCATGAAACAAGGCCCTGAAGGGCTTTAAACTGGATGCTGAACTGCTAGTCAGATAATTTAATAATTCTGCATATAACAATTAAGTACAGGCCTTGTCAGCAAAAATGACAATGACTGACAATGAGGTCAGTGTTTACAGATAAATTTGTTGGCAGTAAAAGTATCAGGAAAGATAATAATAATGGTGAGATAATTCTGCATGCAGGGGTCTCCCTACAGCCAATGGTAATTCACTCATCATCAATGCTTGCGCCGACAATATGGAGGCTAAATTGGATGGACCCCAAAAACGGGCACAGGGATCATGATATGTGATTACCCTGTACCTGTTCACTGTAATGTAGGCAGCACACCATCTTCATGCTGCCTGCTTATTCCAATGATGGCTATGTACAGACAACACTAACTGTGCTGCTCATTTGCTGCATGCATCATCAAAGGGTCCAATATTGTTACTACTACATAAAGCTAGCCTGCATCTCTGAAAGAGAAGATGCATTGTACTCCTGGAAGTGTTGAGATTATTCAGAATAGTGCCGTACAACAAACAACAATGGATGAACCTGGGAGAGTTTGTGCACTGAAGAGTTACAACCCTGTTTGGGAGATGTTGGAAGAGGTAGAAAGGAGGAGAGATGTTCTCTATCCACAGGGGGTGGCAGGAGGCCCTCCAAACACACGGTGAGAAGGCAGTGGGACCAGATAGCCGCGGGGGTCAATGCCAAAACTTTAACCCTGAGGATCTGGATGTAGTACCGCAAATGTTTAACAACCTTACGCAAGTGGTCAAGGTCAGTAAATGTATCTTCAAATGCCATATCCTACCAACTGCACCACTAGCCTCAGCTGCTGCTCCATTCACCTTACCCCATCACTCACCTACCAACATTCTACTAATCAGGACTCATACCTAACATTCATATGCTGCATCTAACCCTCACAGAATTAACACTGTTGCATGCCTCACAGTCACATCTATCAGCTTGTGCACACTACCAGCTATTCAACTATGACTGCCACATTGCCCAAACAGATTGCATGTCACTCACTGACACACTTCTGTCTCTCTTGCAGGACATGGTGGCACACAATCGAAGGCAGCAGAAATTAACCAGAGGGGAGAGGTGCGCCTGCATGTTCTAACCCTCATGGAGGAGAGAGTTCTGGCCATTATGTGAAAGGCCATTATTGAGGCCATGGTAGGGATAGGACTGAAACCATTGAAGATGATGGTATTCTCATACCTAATTATCCTTCTCACATCTCACTTCCCCCTCATCCCACACTCTCTTCCAACTTACAAGATCCAGATGGTCTAAGTGTGCAATTATTACTTTCCCCTCTCTCCTCATCATAACTTTGACCCATTTTAATTTCAGATACCAAAGAACTGAAGCCTGACTAGGCAGTGGAGGAAGACCAAGAGGACAAAATCCTGGAACTCCCTTCCGAACAGCACTGTTGGTGTACCTAACCTACATGGACTGCAGCGGTTCAAGAAGGCAGCTCACTGCCAGCTTCTCAAGGACAATTAGAGATGGGTAATAAATTCTGACCTAGCCAGTGATGCCCACATCCTATGAACAAATTAAAATAACAGTGATGATGAACACACACTGTCACTCAGTTTTGCACTCAGTCACCAGCTGACTCTGTATAATTGAGAGGATAGCAAAGAGGAGAGATCTGTACGTGATAAGACACTGTGCCTGCAGTCAAGGCAGAGGACAAGGATAGCGCAGGTGCTGGCTTCCTGGAGGGTGATGTCGCACGTGGATTCTTTTACAAGGGACTCAGATGAGCACTTTGATGGGCCAGACTACAGCAGAAGGTTGTTGGGTATGCACACAGAAATGCTTGGTGCATTAGCAGGCCTGCCAAAAGCCTTTGGTCAATGTCAATGTGCATGGAAGAGTCCAGCACCAACTTGGCACAGAGCTATGTGCAGAGCTTGGATTCCATGTTTCCAGTCGGAACTGGTGACCAATTCCATCAGCATACTTGTGGAACGTATCATGATGCAGTGTCTAATGACCAACATCACAGCTTCTATTGCAGCACAAGCAGCTTCCATTGAGTCTGAGTTCTGTAGTGGAAGCTCTGACTGCTGCCATATCATGTTTGTGGATACCAGGGTTCAAAGTGGCTTGCATGGTGTCACAGCAATTGAGCAATCTGACCTCCAACTGATTACTAGGATTACAGAGGCGTTTCCCAGGAGAGTTGCAGTGGCTCCGTGGAGTATGAACCTGCTGTCCTCTCTCAGGAAGATAGCATTCATCTTCCTACCCCTACCACTCTGCCAGTGCCCTTGCTATTGCCTGTCAACTAACTAGCCCAGACTGCTGCCGCCCATACCGAGTTGGTGTAGCCTGAAGCTGGGCTGAGAGCTGCTTGAGGTCATCCTCCAAGTGCATCTGCAGTCTCCCCCAGTGAAAGCCAGCAGCCTTCCACCAGCCATGCTGCAGTCACTAGGGTAGCACTTCATGGGAGCATGAGGCTAGGCAAAGACACACAGAAGACAGGCACTAAGAGAGTGCAAAAGGATGATTAGTTTAAGGTTGTATGCAATGTGGAATGATGTAATTTATAAATTTGGTTTGGAATGTGTAATTTGCGTTGGCTTTTATTTTTGCATTGTGGCCAAGACGACAATGTAATGGTCAGTGACAGAGGGCAGCTAAGGAGTGTGGGATGGTCAGTGAATGGGGAATTGGGCTTGAGATTACTGGTATTGCACTCAAGTTAACTCTTCATAAATTCATAGAATCACAGAATGGTTGCAGCACAGAAGGAGGTCAATCCACATGTTGTGCCCATGTTGGCTCTCTGTAGGACCTACTCAGCTAGTCCCCCTCCCCTGCCTTTTCCCTAAAGTCCTGCAAATGTTTTCTCTTCAGGTAACAGTCTAATTCCCTTTTGAAAGCCACGATTGAAGCTTCCTCCACCACACTTTCAGAAAATGTATTCCAGATCCTAACCACGTGTTGTGTAAAAATGTTTTTTCTCATGACGGCGTTGCTTTTGCCAATCACCTTAAATAGGTATCCTCTGGTTCTTGACGCTTTTGCCAGCGGGAACAGTTTTTCCCTTTCTACTTTGTCCAGACCTCTCATAATTTTGAATACCTCTATAAAATCTCATCGACTTTTCTTTTCTAAAGAGAATAGCCCCAGCTTCACCAACTATCCTTGTAAATGAAGTCTCTCATCTGCAGAGCCATTCTCATAAATGTTTTTTGCACCCTCTCTAATGCCTTCACATCCTTCCTAAAGTGCGGTGCACAGAATTGGACACAATACTCCAGTTGAGACTGAGCCAGTGTTTTATAAAGGTTCACCATAACTTCTTTGCTTTTACTCTGTTGCTCTATTTATGAAGCCCAGGATCCTGTATGCCTTATTAACCACTTTCTCCACCTGCCACCTTCAACAATTTGTATACATATACCCCCAGGTCCCTCTTCTTCTGCACCCCCTTTAGAATTGTATTCTTTATTTTGTATTGTCTTTCCTCATTCTTCCTACCAAAGTATATTGCTTCACACTTCTCTGCATTAAATTTCATGTGCGACATATCTGCCCATTCACCAGCCTATCTATATCCTCTTGAAGTCGATCATATCCTGCTGATAGTTCACAATACTTCCATTTTTATGTCATCTGCAAATTTTGAAATTGTGCCCTGTACACCCAAGTCGAGGTCACTAATATATATCAACTAAAGCAGTGATCCTAACACCGACCCCTGGGAAGCCACTGTCTCCCTTCCTCCAGCACGATAAACAACTGTTCTCCACGACTGTTTGTTTCTTGTCACTCAGCCAATTTTTTATCCATGCTGCCACAGTCCCTTTTGTTCCATCGGCTTCAACTTCACTGACAAGCTTGTAATGTGGCACTTTATCAAACGCCTTTTGGAATTCCATGTACACCACATTACCCTCATCAACCCTCTCTGTTACTTCATCAAAAAACTCACTCAAATTAGTTAAACACGATTTGCCCTGAACAAATTCATGCTGGCGTTCCTTAATTAATCCACATTTTTCCAAGTGACTACCACCAAGGTTAAACTGGCTAGCCTGCAGTTGCTGGGTTTATCCTTGCATCATTTTCTGAACAAGGGTGTAACATTTGCAATTTCTCTGGCACCACCCGCTGTATCTAAGGAGAATTGAAAGATTATGACCAGTGCCTCCTCAATTTCCACCCTTACTTCCCTCAGTAACTCAGATGCACCTGATCCAGCCCTGTTGACTTATCAACTTTAGTGCAGCCAGCCTTTCCAGTACTTTCTCTTTATCGATTTTGAGCCTATCCAGTGTCTCAACTACCTCCTCTTTGACTATGACTTTGGCAGCATCTTCTTCCTTGGTAAAGACAGATGCAAAGTGCTCATTTAGTACCTTAGCCATGCCCTCTGTCACCATGTGTAAATCCTCTAATTGGCCCCACTCCTCCTTTTCCCTCCTTTTACTGTTATATGCCTATAGAAGACTTTTGGATTCCCTTTTATGTTGTCTGCCAGTCACTTTTTATATTGACTCTGCTTCTTTTATTTCTTTTTTCACTTCCCTCTGAACTTTCTATATTCATGTACAGTCTGAGGAGAAACAGGCAGTCTTAATTCTAAGAGGAAGGCCTACTGGTGCTCCCTTATCTGGGAACTATTGATTTGTGCAGAAGCCTTGAAGTCAGCAAAAGGTACTTCAGCACCTGCCGCCCAACTCCCTGTAGGCGTTTCAAACTTGAAACAACTATGGAGAGCGCCAAAAATGTGTACAACTGCAGCACTAGCCAGAAGAAATAGACTAGCAACTAACGTGTTAGTAGTTGACAATCCCTTCAAATAGTGCTGGTGGTGGTCTTTCCTGCTGCTGGATGTGTGTTCAGCTGTGCTAGGTTAAGAGAGGACGTGAGATGCTTAGATGGAGTGTTTAGTTCCAAAATGGCAGTGCTGGCGCCAAATCACTGTTGCATGTTAATTGATATGATCTGTCTGCTCTGCATATTTCTAGTGGGCGTTAAGTGTGCACTTGCTAGCCCTTGTACAAAGATGATGCCCGGCATGCTTCATACCAGAAGTGTGTGTGTGTGCCACAGATGTCATTTTGGAACCCTAAGGGTATTCATAGTACTCAAAAATCGAGTGCTACAGAGCTCAATTTCACCCAGGGTCCATACAGACGTCACAACAACAGAAGTAGTGAGACCTAATTGAATGATCCATAACGATTCCTTCTCTCTGCGTAGGAAATTCTACTGACTTCAGTAGAAGAGAGTCTGACGGCATGTAGAACACGCAGCCAATTCACAAACATTTTGGACTACTGTTCAAGACAAATTTTACATTTCCCTCCCCCTCTCCCCCATCTCCCAGCATCTTATTCAAGCAACACCTTTCTTCAGCCTACTATCAACTGCGTCTCCTGGAGTGCCCTTTACAGCAATATATATTGCATGACCATTAGTGTAGAGCACCTCATTGGATGGAAAGAAATCCTCCAAAAGGCTTTATTTTTGAAGATGCCTGAAATCAAACTTTGATTGTTGGGACCCTGTTTTGAGATACATCACTTTGTGGTCCAGCATATCCCACCAATGGGTTAGAGTAAGTGCTGCTACTCTTTCAAAAAGCTAAAAGCGTCTAATAGTGGTTTCAATCATCTTTCACTGAGACATGAATCTGAAGCCTCATCTGCCAATTTAAGTTGAGGTAAGAATGTCCGATAACAGTATTTTGAGAGGAGTAGAGACTCTCCTGGTGACTTGGAGCACATTTCTTCTTCAATCAACAGCACCAAAATGTAATCTGAACACATCAGTTCATTTACTGTCGATTGGGATCTAGCCGCATTTACCTAAGTAAGAGAAACATTGACTCGATAATGTAATTCATTGGTGGAAAGCACTTTGGGACATCCCGCAAGTGCTTTTTCTCATAAACAATGAAATCTGCTACGATAGCTAGTCTGCCATAGACCATTGCAATAGATGTAAAAATATAAAACTATAGATAATCAATAATAGGTGAGACAAATGCGTGACAGAACCTGGTAGGGCAGTCATGCATTGAAGAGATCAGATGTGTTGTCATAAACCACAAGATAGAAGTTAAGTAATTTATCAACATCATCCCAGCCCAGAGGTGTATTGTGCCCTTGAAATGCAGTCCATATAGGTTTATCATTTTTAATATAGAAGAACTTACAAGTTTTTCACCATTCTTCTTTTATTTTAAATTGGTGCTATTTTGACCAATTATTGTGGTTTAACCAATGCCAGCTATGAGCAATTACAGCCCATAATTTGACATTCAGTAACATCAGGAGTTACGGACTGTCAGTGCTTGTATAAATTGTGATGCAAGCCAGCAAAGCTCCAGGTTATAACAAAAGCAATAATGTAACCTCAGTGGGTTAACAGAGTAGAGCTACTCACTAGAACACTGATGATATTTAGAGACTTATCAGGCCTCTTGGCCCATTAAAACTGTTATGTTTAATTTTCATATTGCAAAAGTTCAAATGTATTTGCCAAATTCTGGATTTAAAATTTGCTCAAGGTAATAGATAGTCGATGTAAAGAAGCAGCAACCTATTACAAACAACTGCTGTATAATGGCAATCTGGGCCTTTAGGAAGCAATTAATCTCTGGAGTTTACCTTGTAAACATTCTGGTTGTATCAGCACATTGAGCAGTAAATAGAGGATATAATGAACGAAAAAATGTTGGAAATGAAGAACAGATGTTTTAGCTCCCTGCTTCCTTATTTCAGGCATATTTCCAAGAAGCTTTATATAGTGCTTTTTATTTTTCATTCTTTCATGGGATGTGGGTGACACTAGCAAGGCCAGCATTTGTTTCCCATCCCTAATTGCCCTTGGTAACTGAGTCACTTGCTAGGTCATTTCAGAGAACAATTCAGAATCAGCACATTGCTGGGGGTCTGGGAGTTACATGTGCTGTGGATAAAGGGGAACCGATGGATGTATTGTACTTAGATTTCCAGAAGGCATTTGATAAGCTGCCACATCAAAGGTTATTGCAGAAAATAAAAGCTCATGGTGTAGGGGGTAACATATTGGCATGGATAGAAGATTGGCTAGCTAACAGGAAATAGAGAGTAGGCATAAATGGGTCATTTTCTGGTTGGCAAGATGTAAAGAGTGGTGTGCCACAGGGATCTGTGCTGGGGCCTCAACTTTTTACAATTTATATAAATGACTTAGATGAAGGAACCAAAGGTATGGTTGCTAAATTTGCTGATGACATAAAGATAGGTAGGAAAGTAATTTGTGAAGGTGACATAAGGAGGCTTCAAAGGGATATAGATAGGTTAAGTGAGTGGGCAAAGATCTGGCAAATGGAGTATCATGTGGGAAAGTGGGGAATTGTCCACTTTGGCAGGAAGAATAACAAAGAAGCATAGTATCTAAATGGTGAGAGGTGTTCTAGTGCATGAATTGCAAAAGGTTAGTATGCAGGTACAGCACGTAATTAGGAAAGCTAATAGAATGTGATCATTTATTGTAAGGGGAATTGAATACAAAAGTAGGGAGGTTTTGCTTCAGCTATACAGGGCATTGGTGAGACCACATCTGGGGTACTGTGTACAGTACTGGTCTTTTTATTTAAGGAAGGATGTAAATGTGTTGGAGGCAGTACAGAGAAGGTTTACTGGACTAGTACCTGGAATGGACAGGCTGGCTTACAAGGAAAGATTGGACAGGCTAGGCTTGTATCCTCTGGAATTTAGAAGAGTAAGAGGCGACTTGATTGAAACATATAAGATCCTGAGAGGTCTTGACAGGGTGGATTTGGAAAGGATGCTCCCCTTGTGGGAGAATCTAGAACTAGGAATCACTGTTTAAAAATAAAGGGTCGCCCATTTAAGACGGAGATGAGGAGAATTTTTTTTTTCTCAGAGGGTTGTGAGTCTTTGGAATTCTCTTCCTCAAAAGGCAGTAGAAGCAGAGTCTTTGAATATTTTTAAGGCAGAGGTAAATAGATTATTGATAAGCAAGGGGGTGGTCGGTTATCGGGGTGGGTGGAAATGTGGAGTAATCAGTTCAGCCATGAACTTATTGAATGGTGGAGCAGGCTTGAAGGGCCGAGTGGCGTACTCCTGTTCCTAATTCATATGTCTGTATGAGTCATACGTCGGCCAGACCCGGTAAGGATGGCAGATTTCCTTCCCTATAGGACATTAGTGAACCAAATGTGTTTTTACAACAATTGATGATAGTTTCATGGCACCATTAATGGGTCTGCAGATTTATATTAATTAATTGAATTTAAATTCCACCAGCTGCTGTGATGAGATTTGAACCCATGTCCCCAGGGCATTAGCCTGGGCCTCTGGATTATTAGTCCTGTGACATTACCACTACACCACTGTCTCCACAAAAATGTTACTTTTACTGTTTTCTATTTCAGACATTGGAACAAGCTCTCACAGTGTTTTGCATTATGTACATATTGGGGGTGTAATTGCTCTACACCAGCAGCACAAATTGGGCTCATAGCAAATTGCGAGCCGATTTTTCATGGCCCCCGATCTTCTTTCTAATGAGGTTCACAGAACGATAGTTCAGACTCTTTTGGGAGGTTTGTTTCCTGGTCTGACGGTCACTTTCCCTTGTTTTGAAATTAAAAATCTTGACAATATTTTTCAAGTCAACGGAAAATAAAAACTAACACAGTGAAAAATTGGCTGCTGATTTGTTGTGAGCCGGCTTTGCACTGCTGTCATAAACCAAATTCACCCCCACTAAAGTACTGCAACAACAGGAACAACTTGCATTTATATAGTGCTATTAACATCGGGAAAATGTGCTTCACAGGAGCATTATCAGACAAAATTTGACATTGAGCCACATAAGGTATTAGGACAGGTGACCAAAAGCTCAGTCACAGATGTAGGTTTTAAGGATCATCTTGAGGGAATTAGGGAGGTTTAAGGAGGAAGTTCCAGAGCTTAGGGTCTAGATAGCTTAAGGTTTGTCCATTAAAGGAGAGTCAAATAAACTCGGGGATGTGCAAGAGGTCAGAATTGAAGAAATGCTGAGTTTTTGTAGGGTTTTAGGGCTGGAGAAGGTTGCAGCAATATGGATAGGCTTAGAGATATAAATATTTGGTCAGCCTGAACATATAATGCAATATATAGGTAAGCCAGCTATTAGCTGCTTTGGAGTATTCACCTCCTGACACCAGTCTGTAGATATCTGAAAGAGAATGATAGACCAGCATTTCAGAGGAAACCTTAATTAAGAACCAAATGTTAATTCATGCTTTTCATTCAGGTGCTGAGCAAACTATCGTGCATTCCCAACATATTCTGTTTTGTTTAGCTTTCGATATACAACACTTCTTGTCTTTTTCTGTCCCACTTTAGATGCCAGCTATGCTGCAGTGGGTGTCATTTTGTGCCTTTGAGTCAGGAGGCTATTGGTTCGAGTCCTGCTTCAGAGACTTGAGCACATAATCTAGGCTGACACTTCACTGCAGTACCAAGGAGTGTTGCACTGTTGGAGCTGTCATCTTTTGAATGAGATGTTAAATCAAGGCCTGTCTACTCTCTCAGGCGGATGCAGTAAACACTACACTATTTTGAAGAAGTGCTCTCCTGCCAACTATTTATCCCTTAACCAATATCATCGAAACAAATTGTATGGTCATTATCACATTACTGTTTATGGGACCTTGCCGTGCATAGAATGGCTGTTGAATTCCCAACAGTACAACAGCGGTCACGCTTCACAAGTACTTCATTGACTGTAGGGTGGTTTGAGTTGTCATGAAAGGTCGTATATAAATACAAGTATTTCTTTCTCAATAAACAGAGGACACTATTGAGAGTGGTTTATTAGGACAGTAATTCTGAAAACATTTCAAATGGGAGACTAAGGCTTGAACAGTTTGTTAGTCATCTGCACCATTTGATTGGATTACTAATAACCCTTATAATATATGCGCATATAGAAATACGTGTGTGAAATGACCACTGCTGCACCCACCTCTTTATTTCTGTTATTGATGGATGATGAGACAAAATAATGGGGGCCCTCCAGCCTAATGAGGGCTATGAAAAGAAAAGCATCGCACGGTCATGGAATAGTGGTGATAATCATCTGTATTAATAAAAGTAGAGCAATAGCTTCATAAATATATAAGAGCTAAGCTGATTCAACATGTTAAGCATTGATTTGGCTTAGTGGCTTGAACGTCAAAAGTGAAAAGTAAAAAGGAAGAAAATGTCAAAGCAACAATTTTCCTTGGGTACTCGAAGGCGCCAAAGTGGTGGCCAAGATGGAGCCTTGAGCTGAAATACTGGTTTAGCTTATGTTTAGTGCACGTCAACATCTTGGTAAAGGAGTTGAAGCCTGCGCTAGGAATGGTCACCTGGAGTCTTGTTAAACAGCTGATTGCCACAAAGTACCTGCCAGTGCTCATTAAAGAGGTTGTGTGGCATTTTGGTAGTTAGCGCTTCAACCAACACCCTCTCCTAACAGTAACTAGCTTTTTGGGAGTAAACATGGTGTTGATGTCTATTTCAAGCACTAAATAAAAGGATACTCGCCTTTTAACATTCATTTGCTACTGGAGCGATGAAGAGGATCTCTGAAACACATTAGAAGACTTTGTGGGATACTTTGTTAAGACTTCACCAACACTCAAGGAACATTTATTGGGGATATTCTCTGTGGATTCAACTAAAAAGTGGAGTAACTTTGCTACTTCACCTTACAGGAGTCACCAGGAGTGCTTGGTCATGGGGGTCTTGCTAGAGGTTCCCCTAGGCCTGGACAAGGAATGCAAGGTGGACAAGAGGCCGAGCAGAGCAGCACCAACTGCTGCAGCAGAGAGGAACAGGAGGGGCGAGGAAGGTGATGGTACAGGGCATCCCTCCTCCTCTTCCAGCAGGACTTCTATTCCCACATCCGAGAAGCTGTGCACCCTCTGCCTCAGCCCCTGAGCCAACCTGCAACCAGATGCTGTGTACCAGCCACTGCACTCCATACCTTCATTGGAAGTGGGTGTAAGGAGTTCCGAAAAAGGGTCACTGACCCAAAACTTTAACTCTGCTTCTCTTTCCACAGATGCTGCCAGACCTGCTGAGTGGTTCCAGCATTTCTTGTTTTTATTTCAGATTTCCAGCATCCGCAGTATTTTGCTAAATCTGAAGGTATCTGTTTAGCACCACCAGGCAGGTTCAAATTTTAGTATTCAGCAATTAGGGCTAAAACTGTGTGCTCAATCAGCACAGTGCCTGTTAACCCTTTTTGCCAAAATAACCGCTGAGGTCTGTTCATATTGTCAGATAGACATGGTGCAAAGTTTATGAGGAGAAAATATCAATGGATACATGAGCTGCAACATCATGAAAATAGAGTTCTTTTCAAAGGTCAATTCAAAAGCAATTCATCATTTTACATTTAATGTAACGTGTTCGTCAAACATTGTGAGAGTACTTGCAGCCGATTCTATCTATTGAGGAAGGAAAATGCCTGTTAAAGCTTGGAACACAGGTGGTTACTCTTGGGACAGCTCTAGGAGACTGTGCTGCAGTCACAAAATCTGTCTTTCAGTAGCATTTATTATTCAGTCAGGTCTCACATTATTTACCAAATTAGATTTTGCACTACTCTAAATGAGTGTAATTCCTTTAGTTATAACGAGCCCTGGTATCTTAATCCAAGCTCATTGCCCAAACCTGTAGATGCTTATTCAGTAAACTACTGTATTGATGCTTCTAATTGTGCTGGGCAATGGCACAGGAGGGATTATAGCTTCTGTGCAAGCATGCGGCCCTCCATACAGGCTCGGATCAGGTGCTACAGGAAGTGATTTGAATTTAAATGGGGCAGAGCAAGGGTGGCTGAGAAAATAAAAAGCATCAGAAATGTTATTAAATTGTGTTGCATCCAAACTGGGCTCATGAAGGTCCTCAAAGTGAAATGATGTTGCCACAGATCCAGGGCACATAGTCTGCAATGTCAGCTGTGCCTCAGTGTGTAGCATTCTTCCCTCTGCACAGAAAGTTGTGGATTCAAGCCCCACTCGAGAGATTTGTCTATAAGATTCTAGGCTGATACTCCAGCAGCAGTACTAAGATCATGCTGCACTGTCAGAGCTGCTGTTCTTTTGGATGCGATATTAAAGCAAGGCCTCATCTTCCCTCTCAGATGGACACAAGACATCCCATGGCACTATCTTAAAAAAGAGCAGAAGAGTTCTTCCCAGAGTCCTGCTAATATTTATCCCTCAAACAAATCACTAAAATCAAATTATCTGGTGAATATCACATTGCTGTGTGCAAATTGGTTGCTGCGTTTCGACCTTACAACAGTGACTGTATATTTTTTTTAAGTACTTAATTGACTGCAATGTCATTTGGGATGTCCTGGGGCCATGAAGTGTGCCATATAATTGCAAATCTATCTTTTTCTACAGAGTTAACAACACCTCAGATTTTAGAGAATTTGGGGTTTGGCCTGAATTTCAGCTGCCAGGTTTTTTATTGTGTTCATATATAACAGGAAAGCAGTAGGATGTAAAACCCCATCAGACTACAATTAGTGAGGTGGTCATTAAAGGCTGTTGTTTTACAGATCTCTTATTTTTTTGCTTGGAATCAGGGACAGTAGAGGTTGAATGGGATCACAGGAAATTCACTTTGCAGCAAAGCTTTGGGCAAATATCACACAATAGAGCTCCAACATGAAGGTAAACACATAATATGAAGATTGACGGAAACTAAATATTGCAGCATTCTATTGCCCACAATGATTGAAAGAGCAGTGAGTCTGGATTTCCAGTACAACAACAACAACTTGTATTTATATAGTGCCTTTAATATAATTAAACATCCCAAGGTGCTTCACAGGAGCATAAGAAAGCAAAATTTGACACCAAGCCACATAAGGTGATATTAGGGCAGTTGGCCAAAAGTTTGGTCAAAAAGGTAGGTTTTAAGAAGTGTCTTAAAGGAGGTAGGAGAGGTAGAGAGGCAGAGAGGTTTAAAGCGGGAATTCCAGAGCTTAGTGCCGAGGCAGCCGAAGGCATTCCCACCAGTAGTGGAGCAATTAAAATCGGGGACGCTCAAGGGGCCAGAATTAGCTAAGCACAGCAGAAGGTTGTGGGGAGGGGGAGATTGTGGGGCTGTAAAAGATGGGAAGGGGCAGCATTTTTAAAATCAAGGCTTTGCGAACATGGAAGCCAATGTAAGTCAGCGAACATCAGGATAATATGTGAGCTGGACTTGGCATGAGTACTGCCACACTTGTAGCAGAGTGTTAGATGACCTCAAGTTTACAGAGGGAGGCCAGTCAGGAGTGCATTGGAATAGCCAAGGCATGGATGAGGGTTTCAGTAGCTGATGAACTGAGACAGGGTGTCACGTGATGTTACAGATGTGGAAATAAGTAGTCTTTGTGATGGTGCGGATATGCAGTGAGAGGCTCAACTTGGGGTCAAATAAGACACCAAGGTTGCGAACAGTCTCTTTCAACCTTAGACAATTGCCAGGAAGGAGGATGGAGTCGGTAGCTAAGAAAGGGAGCTTGCAGCAGGGACCAAAGACAATGGCTTCACTCTTCCCAATATTTACTTGGAGGTAATTTCAGCTCATCCACTACAGGAAGTCAGACAAGCAATCTGTTATATTAGCGACAGTGGAGGAGTCAAGAGAGGTGGTGGTGAGGTAGACCTGGGTGTTATCACCGGACATGTGACAACTAACACTGTGTTGCTGAAAGATGTTGCTGAGTGCAGCATGCATGTGAGGAAAATGAGGGGGCCAAGGATAGATCCTTGGAAGACACTAGAGGTAATGATGCAAGAGCAGGAAGAGAAGCCATTCAGGTGATATTCTGGCTACCACTAGATAGATAAGAATGGAGGCAGGTGGGTGCAGTCCCACCCAGCTGGATGACAGTGGAGAGACGTTGGCGGAAGATGGTGTGGTCATCCTTGTCAAAGGCTACAGACAATTCACAAAAGATCAGGTGGGATGGTTTACCTTTGTCACAGTCACATAAAATGTCATTTGTGACTTTGCTCAGAGCTGTTTCAGTAGTGTGGCAGGGAATGAAACCTGAGTGAAGTTCCATAATGGAGTTCCATAAAAAATGGACTTGGGAGGAGACAACACGTTCAAGGACTTTGGAGAGGAAAGGGAGGCTGGAGATGGGGTGGTAGTTTGCAAGGATGGAGGGTCAAGGGTTGGTATTTTGAGAAGAGAGGTGATAACGGCAGATTTGAAGGAGAGAGGAACAGAGCCATTAACAATGTCAACTAACACGTGGATCAGGAAGAAAATATGTGTGGTCATTAGTTCAGTAGGCATAGGGTCAAAGGAGCGGAAGGTGTGTTTCATGGACAAGATGAGCTTGGAGACAGCGTGAGGGAAGATATAAAGCAAACTAGATTAAGATGTGAGTTCAAGGCTAGGGCCGGGAGTACCTTAGAGAAAGGTTTGGCCCTTGGGATAGAAGAAGGGAGGGAAATAGAAGAGGCAGCTGATCGGATGGTTTCAGTCTTAGTGACATAACCGTCCATGAGCTGCTCACACTTATTGTTAGAGGTTAGGGTGGAAGCGACAGGGGAAAGGATTTCAAGAAGATGGAGAAAAGAAGCCAGGGTTTATCTTTGCATTCCAGGAGAATCCTGGAATAGTGAGCAGTTTTAGCAGGCTAGAGCAGGACCCAATAGTGCTTTATGTGGTTTAGCTAGATCTGTCAGTGAATGGCTAAACCAGTTGTCCACCATATCTGTTCAAGTCTGCATCCTTGGACTTAAGGGAGCAGAGATGAGGGTTGTGCTGGGGTGAGAGGGAATAATTAGTTATTGGGGACTAGGGCATCAAAGGTGGAGGTTAGGGTACAATTAAGTTAATCAGCAACTGCAGAAACATTGTGGCAAGTGGAGGGCCAAAGGCTAGACAGGTGGGATTTTGGAAGTGCAGTTGTAAGTGAATTGGGGGATAGTTTTTTTCCAGGGGCAGATACAGAAGGAAGTATGGAAGGGGAATGTGGGTGGAGAATGATCAGCGATGGCCTTATCTGAGATTGATACGATGAGATCAGCGAGGACATGTGAGATGGCAAAGTCAAGGGGGTGGCTTTGAATATGAGTTGGGGAATTTACATGGAGGGAGAGATTAAGGGAGGATAAAAGAAGAATGAACTCAGAGGAGAGAGAACATGATGTGTTGAGATGGAGGTTGTAATCACCAAGGATGAGAAGTCACTCGGAGGCTAAGGGAGGAAATCAGTGAAGATATCACAGTGAGAAAATTTTTATCATACTTGGGTGGGTGGTGGAGATTGAGAGGTGCGATGGTGGAACAAGATAAGGTGCTCAAAGGAAGAGATAGTGCCAGAGGAGTATAGGGACAGGCCAAATGTCATTTGGTGATAAGAGCCACACCACCAAGCCACGGTCTTGGTGAGGCAAGAGTTGGAAGGTAAAGCTGGGTGGGGAGGCTTCATTTAAGATGAAGGTGTCATCACCCATCAGCCAGGTTTCCATCAAGGCCATGATGTCGATGCGAACATCTACAATAAATTCATGGATGGCAAGGGGCTTGTTCACAGTGAAAGGATATTCTGGAGGGAGATATGGAGAGGGGCAGTGAGAGCTGATCCATTGGCACAGTCCACAGGGATGGCGGTGGGGGGGGGCATTGGTTTGGACAGAAAGGAGTATGACCAGCTTCGCGGGCGCTGAGCAGAAAATTCAGTGAGAGAACAAGATGGGACGGTTGCAGTTGGTACTCCCACTCGTCAGTTAAATACGATTTGCCCTTCACAAATCTGTGCTGGCTTTCTCTAATTAACCTGCCTTTGCCCAAGTGACTATTAATTTTGACCTGAATTATTGTTTCTCGAAGCTTCACCACCAGCGAGTATAAACTGACTGGCCTATGGTTGCTGGACTTATCTTTCCATCCTTTGTTGAACAAGGGTGTAACATTTACAATTCTTCAATTCTCTGGCACCACCCCTGAATCTAAGGAAGACTGAAAAATTATGGCCAGTGCTTTCACAATTTCCTCTCACTTCCCTCTATATCCTTGGATGCATCTCATCCAGTCCTGGTGCCTTATTAACTTCAAGTACGGCGAATCTATACATACCTCCTCATCAATTTAAAACCCTTCAAGTGTCTGAATTACCTACTTTTTCACCATGATTTTCACAGTATCTTCTTCCTTGATAAAGACAGATGCAAAGTATTCATTTAATACCTCAGCCATGCCCTTGCCTCCATGCGTAAATCCCCTTTTTTATCCCGAATTGCCCCCATTCCTTCTTTTACCCCCCTTTTATGATTAATATATCTATAGAAGACTTTTGGATTTGCTTTTATAGTAGCTGCCAGTCTCTTTTCATACTCTCTCTTTGCTTCTCTTATTTGCTTTTTCATTTCCCCTCTGATCCTTCTATATTCAGCTTGGTTCTCGGTTGTATTATCCACCTTGACATCTGTCAGAAGCACACTTTTTCTTCTTTATCTTAATCTCTATCTCGTTCATCATACAGGGAGCTCTGGATTTGTTTGCCCTACCTTTCCCCTTCATGGGAATATACCTTGACTGTGACCAAACTATCTCTTCTTTAAATGCAATGCATTGTTCAGTTAGTGTTTTGCTTGCCAACCTTTGATTCCAATTTATCTGGGCCAGATCCATTCTTACCCCCATTGAAGCTGGCTTCCCCCAGTTAGTTATTCTTACTCTGGATTGTTCCTTGTCCTTTTCCATAGCCAACCTAAACCTTATGATACAGTGATCACTGTCCCCTAATTGTTCCACTACTGACACTTGATCCACTTGGCCCACCTCATTCTCAGCCATCAGGTATAGCAGTGCCTCCTTTCTTGTTAGACTGGAAACATAATGCTGTAGAAAATTCTCCTGAACACACTCTAGGAACTCTTGCCCTTCTCATTGATAAAGATTGGGTGGAAAAGAGTTAATTAAGCTTTTAGTGTTATTTGAACCTGCGTGAAAATGCATTACTGATAAGCTGTAATACTTTAGATCCTGCTAAACAAGCAATGGCCTCATGAAGCACTACAAACAACATAACTAGTGATTTAAGTTTTACCTGCACCTTTAACATTTTCATCCAAAACTCACTAATTTGGCACTATAGCATATTGTTACCATAGGGTGAGGTGCTAACAGTTTAATTATATTCAGACTGCATTTCAGCGCAGAATACAATGCGATTGATTTGTTGAATCACAATGCTTGACTGCAGCATTCAGCCTTTTTAATGTGGCCATGGAAACAGTATTACACCTGAATTCAGCATTTCCCATCAAAAGATGCATTTGACAGCTTGAGTTATTATGATTCAGTTCTTAAACGCAGCCAACTTTTCACATGAAAGGGAAGACAATCAACAACCAGGCGATGACTGCAGTGGACATGCTAAGAAAAATCAACCGTATTCATTGCAAAAACAAAACACGAAGATGAATTATACCCACCTTTCCAGATCGCCCATTCTCTTCCTTGCTCTTCCAAGATAAATGGAATGTACTAACCAATTATCAGTTGGTGTAAAAATGATGCTTCAAGTAATTCGGACTGCTGAAGAAATAGAACAAGTATTGAAAAAATGTAACATAAATTAAAATAATGTGCATAGGTATACAGTAAAGTGTTAAAATTGGTTGCTGTTCAAGATTAGTAGCGGTACAGAAATGTTTCAGGAATTGAGGATAATTCTTGTTTCAATGGAAAGTACAGCTGATGAAGGGCTTAACAAAGTGTGATAATAAGCATGAAATATTCCTAAGCAGATCTGATCTGTGATGCAGTCAAACACAAATACAAGAGGTACACTATTACTGATTAACAAAGATGAAGATGTCCCACTAATATTTGCTTCTGTTGTGGATTTGAGGTCTTTTTGCACCTCCTGGAAGCGCAGACAGGCCTCCACAATCTAAAGCTCCATCAATTTCACTCTGAAACAGGGTGTCAGGACTTTCTAGGGATGAGTCTTCCTCTAAAGTTTCTTCCAGCAGCAGCATGACTAAAATTGGAACTCACCGTGTGGAAGATTGTGCTTATAAAGATAATGGAAATCTGGAACTTTCTCTCCCAAGAAGCTGTTGTCAAAAGCTCGGTCAGTTGAAAATTTCTAAACTGCGATTGATAGATTTTTGTTAGGCAAAGGTATTAAGGGTTATGGAACCAAAGCAGGTAAATGAAATTAAGTACAGATCAGCCATGATCTAAATAAATGGCAGAACAGACTGGAGGGATGAATAGCCTGCACCCATTCCTATATTCCTATCCCACCATTTTGTAATGCGGTTTGTTTGCATTCTGATGTGCCATATCACCTTGATGTATATTTTATGTTTTCAATGCAAAGTGTCTCTTGCTAAGGAATGGGACATGTCTTTCACTATCCTTGCCCAGATCCCATTGCCCTAACAAGAGGCCTTAGACTTGATCTCTGTGAAGTAGCATTCATTGCAATAGTGCTGTTTTCTCTCACCTGAGATTGCAAAAGTAACTTGACAAATTTGCTCACATCCTCACTAGGAATTGAGTGAAGCCTGCCCCCAACACATATCACTTGCAAAAGGAAAGGAAGAGGAATATTTTTACCTATTAATCTGAGCTAAATTTGAACCCATGTCAGTATGGGCTAAATTTGAAGCCATTGGTGAAAGGATAGCATGTTATTATTGTATCATTGTCAAATGGTTGGTGATGCAATAATGTTGGATGAAGGCTTCAGGTGCCTCAATTTCCTGTTATATTTATGGTACTGGTTTAATGCAAGTTCCTAGATGCAGGTTTGCAGGAGCTCTGTACGAGCACTTTTGTGGAAGGATGTAGGGGTAAATTGTTTGTGTTTGCACTTTGGCGTAGAGCTTGACCTAATGGGAGCATATAGCGGGAACGCAGGTGCAGAGGTCAGTTCACCTGACTCACAGCCTTCAAAATTTTCCACGTATCATTCATCCTACAACATCGAAGAAGGTGGTCACAACATCATCTTATTTTCTGCATTGAGTTCCTTAATAACTGATGGAACTGGTCCCTGGAGAGGGTTTTTCAGAGACTTTCTCTATTGGCAGTGTCAGATGCCTTTGTCAGGTCAGTAAAGGTGCAGTAGACGTCTACATTTTTTTTGAGCTGTCTGGCTGAAAAGATCACATCATTTGTGACTGTCCTTTGCTCCGAGAGGCCTATGTTTTTACTGAATTGAGTGCTCCTCCCCTGCTCTTTATTTCCCTGGCCCCTATGATTTTCTTTCTCTCTTGCATACCCTTCATGAATACGATCACTAATACCAGAGTACAAGCTTAGAGGCATCTAAACACGTTTGTTGCTTGATGCACCTGGCTGTTCTTCAGGTCTAAGCCCCAGGAGCGAAGCCGACCTTCTGATCATGGTGGACTTCACAGGTGAGATTTACCCTGTTCTCGACACTACCATGTATGTTTTTCAGCAGGGGATTGCTGAGTGATATTTCTGCTTATTTGAACCTTGATCATTTCTGACTTCTATAGCTTGGTATGGGCCTCTCAGACCTGCAAAGCACATTCACTTGTCTCATTTTAAAGAAACAGCTTTGATAAAGAAATGTGCTCCACTGGTCTGCAGTCACACTCCAACAGACACAGTCAAAAACTTTGATGAACCACAACAATAACTGGTGCTTTTAAAGTAGAGAAACATTCTGTGGTACTTTGGTGAAGCCAGCATCTTATTCCAGCTGTGCCATTGGTTCAAAATAGAATTGGAGGTCTTGAACTTCACTTTTGCCATTAGATTTCTGAAGGTAGGAAAAATTGTTGTTCAATTGGCATAAATTATAAATTTTGGTTTCATAAACGTTGTATTCACACTTCTCTAAGTTGACTGGATTTGACTTGGAAAGTTGAATTGGAGAGGGGGCAGAGGGACTTCAGTTATGTGGAGATATTGGAGAAACTTTCTCCTTAGAGCAAAGAAGAACTTAAGAAGTAGGTGCAGAAGTAGGCCATACTGCCTCCTCGAACCTGCTCTGCATTCAATAAGATCATGGCTAAGCTTCGATTTCAACATAACTTTCACACCTTATCGCCATGTCTGTTGATTCCTGAAGAGTCTGTCGCTCTCAGCCTTGAATATACTCAACAACTGAGCATCAACATCCCTCTGTGGTGGAGAATACCAAAGATTCACAACCTCTGAGTGAAGAAATTTCTCCCCATGTCAGTCCTAACTGCCCAACCCCTTATCCTGAGACTATGACCCCTAGTCTGGACTCTCCAGCCAGGGAAACAGCCTCTCAACATCTACCCTGTCGAGTCTTCTTAGAATCTTATATGTTTCAATGAGAACACTTCTCATTCTTCTAAACTTCAGAGTACAGGCCCATTTTACTCAATCTCTCCCCATAGGGCAACCCTCTCATCCCAGGAAATAATTAGTGAAGTTTAGTTGCATCCCCGCTAAGGCAAGTAGATCCTTCCTCAGAAAGGGAGAACAAAACTGCACACAGTGTTCAGGTGTGGTCTCAGCAAAACCCTGTACAAATGCAACAAGACTTCTTTACTCTTGTGCTCCCTTGCAGGAAAGACTAACATACCATTAGAAGGTTAAGAGGGGATTTGATGGTGGTGTTAAAGATCGTGAATGGATTTCATAGAGTAGATAAAAACAAACTCTTTCCAGTGGCAGACAGTCAGTAAGCAGAAGACACAGATTTATGATGATTGGCAAAAGAACTAGAGGCAATATGAGGAAACTTTTTTTATTCAGCAAATTGTTATGATCTGGAATACACCGCCTGAAAGATTCAATAGTAACATTGAAAAGAGAATTGGAAAATACTTGAAGGGGAAAATATACAGGAGTTTGGGGAAAGAACAGGGGAGCGGGACTAATTGGATAGCTCTTTCAAAGAGTCAGCACAGGCACAGTGGGCCAAAGGGCCTCCTTCTGTGCTGAATTATTCTATGATTCTATGACTGCATCAGTCAAGATCTAAACTCAGGATGCTTTACCTTCTACCCTCAGAATAGACGTAGCTCAATAGATTTTATGTCAGCATTCTCACACAATACTTATAGGCTAAAACTGATCAAATCAATCAAATTCAAAGCAACAATGGTATTCTGACATCTGACAGTAGAATGGATTCATTTCATGTGTTTATCTAAAATTATGAAGATGACCTATGGAATATTTCATTGAACATTTCAGTGGCCACAATCAATAATTTCTGACACTGTTTTGCAAAGCAACATTGTGTAAACATTTGCACAACATAGGACCTGCTATTTACACTTAGGTCATTTAACCCAACAAACTAATCCAATTCATAAGCACAGAGGCAACTACTTTCTATTTAAGGTAGGAAAAAAGCCATCTTTTTAACCACCAATTGCAATAAATTCTCCTAAAAATTACTATCAATTAAAACAGCACAAATTTCATAATTTGTAATGTAACAATGTACCTGAGGTCAAAAACATACAGGAGTCTTTGAATCGTAATATCAGTTGCTGTTTTTCAAATTTCTTTGCATGCTGATGTGCACATTTTTATTTTCCGGGTGAAATCTATTTTTGCTCAAGTCATATTGTTTTCCTTTCCTGTCCTTACTTAAAAATACTTCATGGAGTACTGTATTAAAGTAAAAATTATACTGATCAGTGCAATTGAATTTATGAAATAATCGCTCCTCTCACCGCCGCACCCAAACACATTGACTCATGCTGGACAATGGTTCCCCCAAGTGTGCCAAAACTTTGCCCAAAGGGCCATTTTTCATAGGAGAGCCTGGAGAGTGAGCATAGGTAGACCTATTCGGCACCTGAACCATGACAGCCCAGCCCAATCCTATCCACACCCAATGTCAACAGGTACAAACTGGATATTGATTGTGAGCAAGAGCCTTGAATGACACCGCCCCCCCCCCCCCCCAGCCTTAACAATAGCTTGTGTTGAAAATTTGTTTGAAGGTTTTCATGGTGAGAGTGGTTACGTTGAGAAAGATGATTTTACTGTTTAACACCATGTGAATTTGCTCTGAAAAGAGCAGTTGTTTCCTTGAAGAAAGGAGTTCTTAGAAGAACTGGCAGGCCTGAATGTTTCGGGTAGTGTACTCTGCCCATTGTCTGGAGAAATAACTGGAACAGGTGGAAGCAGTAGTTTTATATGTAGTGGAGAACAGGAATGCGGGTGGGATCTTACTGCTGATAGGTCTTGTTCTTGCTGCAATTGGTCGGCTAATTATGTTCCATGATAGGTTGATACATGCTATTGTTCTTTCTGCTGATTGGTCAGTTATTGTGTCTTGTGGCAAGTTGATAAATACAGTTGTTCTTGTCGGGGTAGGTTGGCTGCAAAAAGCAGGTGGTGATGAGTTTCTGCAAAGCAGGTGGTGATGTATTTCTTGAGTAGGGAATAGCCAGATATCATGATGAACAAGCCACTGTATTGGGGGATGGTGTGGTGTTGGTAGATCTCCATTGCCTCCCTGAGGCATCTTATACGCCAGTGCGTAATGGATGCGATGAGTTTGGAATTGGACCATTTGATGCGGTGACTATTGAGTTGAGCGTGCTTGACGATGGCTGACTTGTCCCATTCACTGTGTTTGAAGCAGACTTGGTTTTCCTTGAGTCTAGTGTGTAGGCTGCAGCCTGTTTCTCTGATGTTGAGGAGTCTGCGATCGCATGGTATGCTGTAAATTCCTGTTGGAAACAGTAGGTTTATATGTGGTGGAGAATGGGAATGTGGGCAGGATCTTATTGCTGACAGGTCATTGCCATTGTAAGACTTGGTAAGGACATAAAGGGATGGTATGGAAAGTTGTTCGACCTCCAAGGTGAAATTCATGTCCAGATGTTGGTTATTAAGATACTATAGAAAACTATGACGATCTCTCCTATCATATTTCTATATGACGAAAGTGTCAGTGATTTATCGGAGCCAGAGTTTAGGTTGAAGAGTGGCTGATTGAAATGCTGCTTTTTCAAACGCTTCCATGAAAATGTTGGTGGTGATTGCTGACAGTGGACATCACAAAGCAGCTCTGCATACTAGCATACCAAGCCTACCGCAAGCCCACTCATACTGATAGATACCTGAACTGCCATTCTTTTCATCATCCATCCACTCTTTGATCTGTCTCCAGCACTCTCAGCAGAATAACCTGCTCCATTAGCAATCAGAAACATCTACAACAAGAACTGCGCCATATCAAGTTTATACTCCAACTTAATGGATTTACTTCTCACAAGGTCATCACCTGTCACTTGCACTGCAACAACTATCTCAACCAAGCCAAGAGTCAGCCTTCCATACATTGGCTCCACCTTGCACAGACTGCAATGCATACTCAAGTCAGGGGACATAGAAGCCCGGCATAAGTCATCCAGGAAGCTTCACTCCATTCTTCATGCACACAAAGACAAGACACCATCTCGCAACAAGCCAGAAATTTACAGCATACCATGTGACTGTGGACTAGTCTACATTGGAGAAACAGGTCGCAGCCTTCATGCTAGACTCAAAGAACATCAAGTCTGCTTCAAACACAGTGAATGGGACAAGTCAGCCATCATCAAGCATGCTGAACGCAATAACCACTGCATCGAATGGTCCAATTCCAAACTCATCTCATCCATTACACGCTGGCATACAAGACGCCTCAGCGAGTCTGTGCAGATCTAGCAACATCACACCATCCCCCAAGGCAGCAATATCTGGCTACCCCTACTCAAGAAACACATCACCATCTACTCTGCAGTCAGCATACCCTGACAATAGTGTATATCGACTTACCACGGAACACAATAGCTGACCAATCATCAGCAAGAACAATAGAATGCACCAATCTATCACGGAATACGATTAGCCGACCAATAGCAGCAAGAATAAGAACATGTAATGACATATCAGCAGTAAAATCCCACCCACATTCCCATTCTCCACCATATATAAACCCACTATTTCCAACGATTCCAGTTATTCCTCCAGGTGATATGGGTAAAGTATGTTGCCTGAAACATTGAGGCCTGCCAGTTATAAAAACTCCTTTTTTCAATGAAACAGCTGCTCTTTTCAGAGCAAATTCATCTGGTGTTAAACTGAAAAATCATCTTACTCAAGGTAACTTGTATTTATATAGCACCTTTAACATAGTACCACGTCCAAAGGCACTTCACAGGAAGGTTACCAAATAAAATTTGACACTGAGCTGCATAAAGCGATATTACAACTGGTGACCAAAAAACTGGTCAAAAAGTTAAGTTTTAAGGTGCCTCTTAAAGGAGGAGAGAGAGACTGACCAGTTAATGGAGGGAACTCCAGGCCTACTGTCTAGGCAGCTGAAGGCACAACCGCTAATGGTGAAGTGATTAAAATTGGGGATGCACAAGAGGCTACAGTTGAAAGCGTGCAGAAATCTTGGAGGATTTTAATGCCAGAGAACATTACAGAGATAGGGGTGGGTGAGGCCATGGAGGGATTTGAAAACAAAGTTTTTCTTTAATGTAGAAACACTGGGATAAGTCCTGACTTTGTACAGTTGTGTAAAATGGGTGACAACGAGTCGGCAGCCTGGTTTGCATTTCTCCCCATTGAAGATATTGGAAATGAAAATCATGAGAGTTGTAAAACTGGCTGCCAACTTGCTATTATCCCTTTTACGCTATTATACAAATTCAATATCTACCCCATATGGACCAATTGCAGGGCCCTTATTCCCATATCATCTGAGATCAGCTAAACAAGGATCATAATTGCAACATCCTTGGTCTGTATGGGTCAGTGCCGCACATTGTGGTGTATTTACCCAATAATCCATGAAAGGAGAACACATTGATATTGGTATCAATGAGATAACATAGATTGTGTGATTAAACAGTCCAATTAGTTACTTTACTGAATGTTTTGAAATGTATTGTCAATATTATCTCTGCCATTCCTTTACAGAAAAAAAAGCAATTTTCATTGAAGTACAGTTGATTGATCCAAATAAAATTAATAATGCTTCATGGTTTTGGCCTTCGCTGTAAGACTTGATGCCTCCTGACTTGCATTAATCTTCACTTAATGCACATTTCTGTGTTCATTATTTGCTTAAATTAACAGCTTCTAACCCTGTGTAGGTTATAGTAATTGTTCAGTCATTAATTAAACTGACCCATCAGGACCTGGAATTGTTCACTGCTGTAATTTGCACAATGTAATGTTGATGATGGTTCCGTTGACAATCGTATCCACACGAGATTGCGGAATCTGAGAAGCCTAAGATCAGCTCTGAGGGGGTTAATTAAAGAATGAGGCAGCACCCAAATCTGTGTGTCAGACAGAACGCTTTAATTTTTCACCAATCTTACAGTCCTCGATTGTGCTGTCGCATGATCAAATGCTCAGTGTTTGTGATGTGTTTTACCAATGCTTTTGTTTGTTAGGTTACTAAGTTCTGTTGCAAGAGACACGCGCACTGGGCACTGTATTAATTAAACAATGTCATGCACGGCTCAGCTAGATGTGTCGATGTTGGCAGGGAGTTAAATCTGCTCAGGCAGCCCTGGAAACGGCAGGAGAAATGTGCGCTTTTGTGGGTTCAAAGTTACAGCAGATATCCGCCAGAGGAAAAAGTGGAGAGAGATGTCTGACCTGTGAAAACTATACAATTTGTTTGCTTTTTGAAAATGAGGAATATAAAGCTGAAAAAGAAGCTGCTGTGCTGAGCAGCCGATGAACAAACAGAAGGTAAGGGCAAAACAAAAGAGAGGAAGTTTTTAAAGGTACTCCTTCTTGCTTAACCGAACAATGCTGTTCTGTTTTTTTTTGATGCAACTGACAAGAGAAGTTTGTGCAACAGAGTAATATCAGAAGTATGAGCTTTTTGAGGTCCAGAAATAGCAACAATTATTGCACTGCCAAGATGGTTTTAAAGGAAAAAGTAAGGTCAAATTTAAGTTCTGCTTTCAGAAAATTTAGGAGTAATATGTGCAGAAAAACAATGAGTCCATAAAGCTAATGCTTTTCATCTGAATTAAATAAGACCTTATTTTGTATTTTTTAAAATTGTGATCTTATTTTCTATCTTCTATAATTTGGGTGAGTATGTCTGTTGTATGATACATGATCAAATATAATATTACAGCATGTACATGTTTGCCTCAAAATTAATAGCTTCTAATTAACTGCTGTGGTACAGAAATTCCATTAGGTTCTGACAGTCTCCAAGTACAAATCTGAACAGTAAAGTAGAAATAATGTACAGCCTTAATATAGCATTCGTGTTCCATTGTCAACATTCAGAAAAAAAACATAAAAGAAACCAGATGTGATAAAGTAAAAATATAGCTGTCAGCATATGAGGGGGAATCTGGTGACACCACAATTCAACTGTATGAAAGGAATCTCTCCTTTTTAGTCAACTGATTTTTTTAAGCCAATTTTCTCCCGAAGGCATTGTTTCATTAACCATGGAGTGTGTTACAACTGAGTTCTATCCTGTGCTCACATGATCGCATAAGCACATTTCCCAGCAGGAATTTCTAGATAGCAGTGAAGAGCAGGAATCCAAGCTGATTCTATTCCCATCCATAGGTCAGGGGCATTACAAGACCAATATTGTGCCCAAATTTCTGTCCCAGCCCAGATCAACTATCTTAGTACAGACTAGAACTGAAACCTGGGAGCTTCAGATCATCTAAATGTAGCCCCCTTGGCGCCATCATCTGAAAACACAACCTCAGGTTCCACATGTATGCTGATGACACCCAGCTCTACCTCATCACCCAGTTCTCTGGTGGCCATCACTACTTTTTGAGTACATACAAACATGTGAATTAGGAGCAGGAGTAGGCCACTCGGCCCTTCAAGCCTGCTCCACCATTCAATAAGTTCATGGCTGAACTGATTACTCCACATTTCCACCTACCCTGATAACCTTACACCCCCTTGCTTATCAATAATCTATCTACCTCTACCTTAAAAATATTCAAAGACTCTGCTTCCACTGACCTTTGAGGAAGAGAATTCCAAAGACTCAGGACCCTCTGAGAGAAAACATTTCTCCTTATCTCTGTCTTAAATGGGCGACCCCTTATTTTTAAACAATTACCCCTAGTTCTAGATTCTCCCACCAAGGGAAACATCCTTTCCACATCCACCCTGTCAAGACCCCTCTGGAACTTATATGTTTCAATCAAGTCGCCTCTTGCTGTTCTGAATTCCAGCGGATACAAGCCTAGTCTGTCCAATCTTTCTTCATAAGACAGCCCGCCCATTCCAGGTATTAGTCTAGAAAACCTTCTCTGTGCTGCCTCCAATGCATTTACATCCTTCCTTTAATAAGGAGACCAATACTGTACACAGTACTCCAGATATGGTCTCACCAATGCCCTGTATAGCTGAAGCATAACCTCCCTACTTTTGTATTCAATTCCCCTTGCGATAAATGATAACATTCTATTAGCTTTCCTAATTATGTGCTGTACCTGCATACTAACCTTTTGCAATTCATGAACTAGGACACCCAGATCCCTTTGCAGAGCTCTGCAATCTCACCATTTAGACAATATGCTTCTTTTTTATTCTTCCTGCCAAAGTGGACAATTTCCCACTTTCCCACATTATACTCCATTTGCCAGGTCTTTGCTCACTCACCTGACCTATCTATATCACTTTGTAGCCCCCTTATGTCATCTTCACTAGTTACTTTCTTACCTATCTTTGTGTCATCAGCAAATTTAGCAATCATACCTTCAGTCACTTCATCGAAGTCATTTATATAAATTCTAAAAAGTTGAGGCCCCAGCACAGATCCCTGTGGCACACCACTCGTTACATCTTGCCAACCAGAAAATGACCCATTTATGCCTAATCTCTGTTTTCTGTTAGCTAGCCAATCTTCCATCCATGCCAATAAGTTACTCCCTACATCATGAGCTTTTATTTTCTGCAATAACTTTTGATGTGGCACCTTATCAAATGCCTTCTGGAAATCTAAGTACAATATATCCACTGGTTCGCCTTTATCCACAGTACATGTAACTCGCTCAAAGAACTCCAATAAATTGGTTAAACATGATTTACCTTTCACAAAACCTTGTTGACTCTGTCTGATCATCTTGAATTTTCCATAATGCCCTGCTATAATGTCTTTAATAATAGCTTCTAACATTTTCCCTAAGACAGATGTTAAGCTAACTGGACTGTAGTTTCCTGCTTTCTGTCTCCCTTTTTGAATAAAGAAATTACATTTGCTATTTTCCAATCTAATGGAGCCTTCCCCGAATCTAGGGAATTTTGGAAAATTAAAACTAACGCATCAACTATCTCAAATAATAAAAGCAAAATACTGTAGATGCTGGAAATCTGAAATAAAAACAAGAAATGCTGGAAATACTCAGCAGCATCTGTGGAGAGAGAAGCAAAGTTAACGTTTCAGGTCAGTGACCCTTCATCAGAACTATCATTAACTATCTCACCAGCCACTTCTTTTAACAGCCTGGGATGAAGTCCATCAGGACTTCACACTGCTTGTCTGACATCCAGTGCTGGATGAGCAGAGATTTCCACCAATTAGCCACTGAGAAAACCAAATCTTTTGTCTTGGTCCCTGCCCATGCACCATTCCCTAGTCATCATCCATCCCCCTCTCAGGCTATCATCTCAGGCTGAACCAGATAGTTTGCAACATCAGATTCCTCCTTGATCCTGAGCAAATATTCTCACCCCATATTCATTCCATCACTAAGTCAGCTTACTTCCACGTAATATTTCACAAATGCTGAGTTTGATTTTAAAGTTCTCGTCCTTGTTTTCAAATCAGTCCATGGCCTCGCCCCTCCCTACCTTTGTAATCTCCTTCATCCCTACAAGTAACCCTGTGCAATCTTTGCTTTCGTCCAATTGTGGCCTCTTGTGCATCCCAGTTTCCTTCTCTGCTTCACTGGCAGCCATGCCTTCAGCTGTTTAGGGCATAATTTCTGGAATTCCCTCCCTAAACATCTTCAATTTTCTCTCTTGCCTTAAGACTCTCTTTAAAGCCCTCTTCTTTGACCAATATTTTGATCAACTGTCCTAATGTCTCTGCCTATGGATTGGTACTTTTCTTTTGCCTGATTACTCTTTTGTGAAGCCTCTTGATAGGTTTTATTACTTTAAAGGCACTATTCAGGACAAGTTATTGTTCTTGTAGGCCATCGAGGGCACTTAATGAAAGTGTTCTCTTAATTATATGTTGGTGGGGCACAACTGCAGAGTTGGATGTATACCATTAAAGATCTTACATTATCAGGCATTTGTGGGCTGTAAACCATAAATTTATCCTGCAAATAAACCACAGGCTCATCAGTATCCACAAAAGCAGGAGGATACGGCAACAATGCTTTTTCAGTATTTATTTCATTTATTTATTTATAGGTACAGTACTGAAACAGGCCCTTTAGCCCATTGAGTCTGTGCTGGCCATCAACCACCCGTTTATACTAATCCTACATTAATCCCATATTCCTACCCCATCCCCACCTTCCCTCAATTCCCCGACCACCTACCTATACTAAGGGCAATTTATAATGGCCAATTTATCTATCAACCTGCAAGTCTTTGGCTGTGGGAGGAAACCGGAGCACCCGACAAAAACCCACACTGTCACAGGGAGAATTTGCAAACTCCGCACAGGCAGAACCCGGGTCGAACCCGGATCGCTGGAACTGTGAGGCTGCAGTGCTAACCACTGCACCACTGTACCGAATCTCGCTGAAAAAACAACAAATAACTTATATTACTGTTAGTATGCAAATCAGCCAGCAAGTTTAGGAGATGAAGAGATGTTGTGAGTTGAGAATCTCCAGAACTTGCTGGTTGATTTATGTTATTCTGCAGTTTGATCGTACAAACAGCATCTTGCCCTTAGTTTTCCTGATATTCTTAAGAGCTTGTTGTATTTGCACATTAATTGCCCATTAAGCTTACCACAGAAAGTTAGGGCTGGTGATTAAAAGTGTAAATACCCTATTAACCACATGATAACTGATAATGACTGCCAATCAACCTCTCTGGCCCAGAAATGAAACAATTTAAATCATTCAATTTCATTCCTGTACGATGTTGTTAGAGATTTTATAAATATCAAATATAAAACGTGTTTTTTTCTTACTTTTCATTTCTGTCTCTTTTTTCCTTCCATCTCTCTTAATTCAATCTTTCTTTTCACTCTTTCTGTACTTGATTTCACTCTACTTCACTCTATTTCCTTCTGTCACCTTCTGTCATTCCTCTATTTCTTTTCCAATCCTTTGATATAATTGATTACTGAGACTGTCTTTTAGTCCCGGTGTTCACTAATGTCCCAGCTGCCCATTGCCTTCGCCCACATTGATTTCAGCTTGTACTTCCAACAAATTGTAGCACATAAAATTCTGACTGAACGATGAGGGAAAAGTCTTAACCAACAGTACACGTCATGAGATGTCCTGCTCCAGCAAAATCTGGACCAATGTTTCTGAGAAAAAAAATCATGCACAAGCTCTCATGTAACAACTCATAGTTGGTGAACGTTGTGGTTGTTGGTAATTGGACAAATTGCTAAAAGGTTTAGGCTATTACCTTGAGAGTAAAGTGTCTCACACAGTCATATGATACTCCAAAGAAAGATAAAGGAGCTTGTCCTAAAAGTATTGTAAACCTCATAACTCACTGGTTATTGCCATGCGGTAATAGATAGTATTGCTTTATCTGGGATAAATATTAACAGCACAACATGCAATAGGAGATATATCTAGATACTAAAAGTCTTGCATTAGGTAACTTCTTGTCACACATTATTGATTGGTTGAGAGTAAAACAGCAGCAAATCAGAACTTAAGTTGTAGACAGTAGATAAATGATGAACCAACTGCATCACTGAAATGCTGCGATCTCGCCACAAAATTCTCATGTACAAAATGAGATTTTGAACCAAGCACATAAAAATACACTTTTTGTAATATCTCAATTAAATCGATCCAAAATGAAAAAGCACACAATGCTGGAATCACTTAACGGATCAGGCAGCATCTGTGGAGAGAGAGAAACATAATGTTTCAGGTCAACGACCCTTCATCAGAACTGGGCGAAGTTACAGATTTAACAGCTTTTAGACAAGTGCAGAGTGAGGGAAAAGAAGATGGTGGAGAGAAAAAGGGAATCATCTGTGATAAACACAGAAAGACCGGAATAATTTATTCAATTTTGGACTCTGCATAGGTTGCAGGACCCGTTTTCAATTTTCGATCGCTCCCAGCAGTTCACTGGTCAAGTGCTAACCTTGCACAGCACAGTATGGCAGTAATAGGCAAGGAGATCCTAATACTTGCCTGAATGTGGAACTGAGAGGAGCAAGAGTATTCATCCTGACCCCATTTTGAAAGAATGTGAACCACTTCTCCCTCCAAGCCACTGATCAACCTTCCTTTGCCACCAATTGTTCCCATCCCACAGGCCACAGCTACCTTTTGGCCCAATCGCAAACCCCCCCCCCCCGCCTCCCCCAACCAGAGGCCTGATTGCTGCTTGTTCTGAGGCCCAATTGTCATCTGACCCAAGGCCCGATCACCACCCGTTCTCTGAGGCCAAGTTGTGCCCTCAGCCCAAACTCAATCACACCCCCGACCAGAGCTCGATTGCTTCCGACCCAAGAGCCAATTGCCCCTCTTGCTCTAAGCTCACCCAAGCTTCATTTACCCAAAGGGTCATTGTGTCCATTGTTCAAATAATGCTTCACTAACAGCTCTCACTAGCTTCATGGAAATGAGGTCTGAGGCCTAGTATTGAGGGTGTCTCAGGCATCCTCATTCAGGTGCATGGATAGTACTTAAAAATGGGCGCGCCTGTTTTCTAGCCTTGGGTCTTTCTTCATAAAGAGTTTTGTACATGTATTTTCCCATGTAAATAAATGAGTTATGTTTGGAATGCTAAGGCAAATATAAAGGCACTGATCAGCATCATCTTTGTTTCGTTTATAGTTGTAAAATAGAAACATTTTAATTCATGATAATTGAGAGACAGAGAGAAACCCATGTGCAGGAATCAATCATAAAATAGTTGAGAAGCTCCGAGGGCCACTTTCCAGAATTTTCTGACCTTCCCCAAACCATGACGCAAAGCTCGACCTCTCTCGGCCCGCCCACCCCCACTCCGGCACTGGGCATGTTCCCTTTGGCTCCACCCCAAGGGCAAAAATCTCCTCTTCAGGTCACCCATCATCCACTCCTGGTCACTGCTTACCCGCCCCCTAACACAACCCCCCAAAACCGCCACCGGCTAGCATTCCTGTCCTCCGACTATCCTCATCCTCAGCTAGTATTCCCCTTCCCTTCCTCCCTGGCAAGCTACCTGCTTGGGCTAGCAGAATCCTCCCCCCCCCCACCCCCCATCTGCCTCACCTTAGCTAGCCACCACCTCCGCACTGCCCTCTGAGCCCCCCATCCTCAACTAGGGATCCTCCTAAGCTGGCGATCTTCCCCTGCTCAACCCCTTGTTCGCTTACCTGAGGGCTGTCGCAATGGCAGCAGTGGCCACATTCTCAAACATGCTTTGACAGGCAAGCTGCCTGTTACTTTCCTGAGCTTTCCCGCTTCATGGAAGTGAGATCTCAGCCCCAATATCAGGAGCATTTGAGACCTCCCCATTCAGGCACATGGATTGTATCCTATGGCCAAAAATGGGCATGCCTGAATTTTTAGGCCATTGTCGCTTCTTACTTCGTTTAAGTGATACCTTGATATGATATGATACACGAGATGATACAATATACAAGATTATATGATATACGAGATGATATGATATAAGAGATGACATGATGAACTTGTATAAAGTACTGGTTCAGCCTCAACAGGAGTATTATGTCCAATTCTGGGCAGCACACCTTAGGAAGGAAGTGAAGGCATTAGAGAAGATATAGAAGAAATTCATGAGAATGGTTCCAGGGATGAGGAACTTCAGTTATACGGGTAGGTTGGAGAAACTTGGTCTGTTCTCCTTAGAGAAGCGAAGATTAAGAGGAGATTTGATAGAGGTGTTCAAAATCATGAGGGATCAGGATAGAGTAGATGGGGAGAAACTGTTCCTGTTGGTGGAAGGGTCGAGAACCAGAGCGCACTGATTTAAGTTGATTGGTAAAAATAGCAACAACGACATGAGGCAAAAAAACTTTTACGCAGCGAGCGGTTAGGATCTGGAATGCACTGCCTCAGTGTGGTGGAGGCAGATTCAATGGAGGCTTTCAAAGGGAATTGAATAATTAGCTGAAGAGAAAACATTTGCAAAGCTATGGGGAAAAGGCAGGGGTGTGGGACTAGGTGAGTTGTTCTTGCAGAGAGCTGGCATGGACAGGACGGGCCAAATGGCCACTTCTTGTACTGTAACCATTATATGGTTCTATTCTGTGATTCTATTGGGAGATCTGCTGAGTTTAGGTACATTATGGAAGGAAAGGCACAATGTTATAATTAACTGCAACATACATACAATCAACAAGAAATTTGCTGTTGCTGAACTGTAGATCATGCAGATCATTTCTCACTAAGCCTGAAGTAATAACATTTTAGCATTAATATGACAGGAAGAGAAGCTATCCTTTACCATTTAAGTGACTTTCTTCCTGTAACTGGTGTTTCAATGTTACAGAGCTTGAGCTGAAAATAATAATAATAATGTTCAGCACATGAGGGCAGTCATCCCTGGACCAACCAACAGTCCGGAAACTAATTCTTTTGTATGAACATTCTCAGCTTTTGAGAACAAGAATAGGGCTGCGCGCTGTCCATTGCAATGAGGTCAACACTGCTGCTGCAAAAGTTGACCAAGCATAGAGTGAATGACTCTTGTTATTCTAAAGCTAAAACAATATAAAGGGTTTTTAAAAGTAAAACTGAGGATTAATTTCCTGGCTGTAATCTAAGCAAGTGATTCAGCATTACTGTCATAGTGTATGACATAACCCAAACCCTTTTGTTAGAACTGTTGCATTATAATCACTTTTGCTTTTCTATTATCTAGTGAATAATGGGTGGGTGGGAACGATTGCAAGAAATGATTTCAATTGGTAATTTAGATGACATCATAAATTAGAGCAATATTCTGAACCCAGAGATAAAATAAAAGTTTGATTTATCCAGTCCTGTATTTTCAAAGTTTTGTTTTACAACACAGTGATTATAGTTTTCTGTGGGAGTCATAATTATTAAATCTGAGTGGTTATTGTTGCTGCATGGAAGTTGATGTCATACTTGGCACTCTGCTCAGCTGAAGTCTGATGACATCCTCACTGAAGGATTAATACCACTGCAAAATTAACCTGGGACTATTAATGATTCATATATCATTTTGTATTTTTAGGGGCAGAAAAAAAAGCTTATCCAATTTTACCTCTTTCACTCATTTTTGTATCATTGCTTCATTTGATAAGAAAGGGTGTGATTTATATGTAATCTGAGAGTTAAGTGAACAACATAATGTTCCCCTTGATCTTCCGTAAGAATTTTCTTTTAATTGTGGCTGTCAAAAGTTACTGCAGTCATTGCTAAACCAAATATTATTGAATGTTTTGCACTAGTGATGATGCATGTGTTCATAATGTGAGTAAGTGTTAACACTTTTTGATTTGCATCAGTGTTAAAGTTGCTATTCAGGATTTTAGAGAAGCTGTTCTCATGTAACTTGGGTGAGGAGACCCTTGAACTTTGTATTCTTGTGTGTCAGATGTGGCTCAGTGGCTGAACTCTTGCCACGGACTCAGGAAAGTTGTGAGTTCAAGTTCCACTCCAGGGATTTGAGCATGAGTTGAGGTTGAGCCTCTAGTACAGTACTGTACTGTTAGAAGGGTCATCTTAACACAAAGATCTGACAGCCCTCTCGGTTGAAAGATGCCATGACACTGTTTCAACAAAGAGCAGCGGAGTATTCCACTTTATTTATCCCTCAACCAACATCACAAAAAATGGATTATCAGGACATTATCCCATTGCTGTTTATGGGAGTTAGCTGTGTGCAAATTGTCTACCATATTTCCTAAATTACAACAGTGACTATACTTCAAAAGTTCTTCAGTGGCTGTGAAGTGCTTTGGGACATCCTGAAGTAATGAAAGGTGCTATACAAATGCAAGTTATTTCTTTTTATTGCAACAGCAGACATAAAGGCAATTGTTTTTGGTGACACGGACCATGTGATGATAGTCTATCTATTTCAAAAAGACAACTACAAATGGCCCAAGAATCCTAACAAATTCAAGGGTAATTTAATTTTTAATCCCAATATTGAGGTCTGAACTGCACCAGGACACAGCCAGGAAGATTGTGGAAGAGATCCCGAGGTGCTGGAGGCCTCAATCTTAGATGCAGAGTCCAAGGCTGCATGGACAGTAGCCCCGCAGAAGAACTGGAATGAGAGAGCCTTGAGACCAGCCCAAAAAACGGAAAAATTTTCATGAAAGCAACCAGGAAAAAGGAAAGAATCTGGCAAAGGAAGCACCTGGAGAGAGAGAGAGCCTGAGTGTAGCTGGCAGTTGCAAAGAGAGAGATACCCACAGCAAGAGTGAAGAAGATAACTTGGAGAAGCCTACCACGTGCAGGGAATGAGCCGCCAAAGCGGCAAGGTGGGGAGCGAGCGGTCAAGGTCGGGAAGCGGCGAGGGTGGGAGCGAGTGGCTGAAGGAAGGCAGCGACAAGGTGGGGAGCGAGTGGCCGAGGTGGGAGAAGTGGGGAGTTAGCGGCAATCAGACGGGCATGGGAGGGAGTGTCGAAGAGAAGCGCATTGGCAGGAGGGAGTGGGTACCGTTGGGGGTGGGATGGAGGCGGCGATTGCAACCATTGTGGGGATTTGGGTTTAAGGCTGCATTTGCTTTTTGTGACAAATTGAGCAGCACCATCTTTATTACTGCCGGCGGCCTGAGGCATCGCAGACAGTACCGTTTCAGTGGATGAGGCTGCATTTGTGCATGTGCCTGTACTGGTTGAGTTGTCAACAAATGCAGCCTTTTTTTAAACAAAGTTCCAAGTGTCCTTCCAGTGACCCGCTTTAAAAAAAAACAAGTCCAGGCATCTTCTCGGGTATTTTCCACCATCTTTTAAACACAAGTTCTCAAAAAAATATTAATAATGGAAGCACCTTCATGACAGTGTGTACAGTACATACACACAGATATGTGTACAAAAGCACATAAATGTTTTATATATACACACCCAAATACACGCAAACTTTTAGAGGCAAAAAGGTGAACATTTTTCAGTCTCTATTTGTTCTTTAAACAAGACTTAAGGGGAAATGTTCTGTCACAAACTTGACTCTGATATTATAAATTGGCAATATATAATTTTTTTCCAGCTTTTATATAAAAAGAAATTAAAACTCTCAGAAATTCTGTGCTCAACAGTGCTAATACTTCAAAGGCATAGATGAATTTACCAGATTATATCATTTCGGACACTTGCTATTTGCTGCAGTACATATCAATAAAGTCCAACCGTGACAGGGTTTCCCTTGTCCTCACTTTCCACCCCATCAGCCTCCATATCCAAAGGATCATCCTCCGCCATTTCCGCCATCTCCAGCGTGATGCCACTACCAAACGCATCTTCCCCTCCCTTCCCCTGTCAGCATTCCGAAGGGATCGTTTCCTCCACGACACCCTGGTCCACTCCTCCATTACCCCCACCACCTCGTCCCCATCCCATGGCACCTTCCCCTGCAATCGCAGGAGGTGTAATACCTGCCCATTTACCTCCTCTCTCCTCACTATCCCAGGCCCCAAACACTCCTTTCAGGTGAAGCAGCGATTTACTTGTACTTCTTTCAATGTAGTATACTGTATTCGCTGCTCACAATGTGGTCTCCTCGACATTGGGGAAACCAAGCGCAGACTGGGTGACCGCTTTGCGGAACGCCTCCGCTCAGTCTGCAAGCAGGACCCTGAGCTTCCGGTTGCTTGCCATTTCAACACTCCCCCCTGCTCTCATGCTCACATCTCTGTCCTGGGATTGCTGCAGTGTTCCAGTGAACATCAACGCAAGCTCGAGGAACAGCATCTCATCTACCGATTAGGCACACTACAGCCTGCCGGACTGAATATTGAGTTCAATAATTTCAGAGCATGACAGCCCCCCATTTTACTTTCATTTTTAGTTATTTTTTCTTTTTTACATTTTTTACAATCTTTTTGTTTGCGTTTATTTCATTTCATCTTAGTTTGTTCAGTTTGCTTGCCCACTGTTTTTCTTCATGTTTGCACTTGCTGCTGTTCATTCTTCAGTCCGTTAACACCTTATCTGTACTAATGCTTTGTCTTTCAACACACCATTAACATATTGTTTGCCTTTGCTCCATGACCTTTTGGTCAGCTATGTGGCCTTGTCCAATCTACACCTTCTTCTTTGTTATCTCTTGCCCCACCCCCACCTCACTTGCTTATAACCTGTGACATTTCTAATATTGGTCAGTTCCGAAGAAGGGTCTCTTATCACAGATGCTGCCAGACCTGAGTAGTTCCAGCATTTCTTGTTTTTATGTCAATAGAGTCAGTGTTTTCTGCAAACTGTATTTTTAGCATTTTTATGTCTTCTATACAGTCATTGCTTTACTCAATTCAGCAAAGAAATCCAGCACTGTCAATCCTCTGTACAGAGCAATTTGTTACCATTACTAGTTCAATACAACCTATTGCAATGGAGTGCTGTCAGTGATTTCAATAACACTGTTTAGAGTGGTACAGTTCTGTATTCTTCTTAGCTTTGGGCTGCTGAGTTTGTGTCAAGATCTCAGAATGCATTTCAAGGCATTCATTTGTCCCTTTTTGTGACTATGCATAAACAATGGATGACAGGATGGTGTAAGGTGTCAGTAAGGTACAGTAAGCAGGAATGTTTATTGCAATACTTGTGTGATGATTAATATGTCCTCAATCCTTGTTCAGTGACTGGACAAGGGAATCACTGGAAGACATTTTCTATTGGTGCCTGTTATACCAACCTCATTGGCTGCACTTCTGCTTCTTTCTGACTCCTCCTTTGCTAATGATGGGCCATGGGACTACTTTTCATTTCTCCATATGCATTCTCTCTTTTAATTGGGAAGTTGAGCAGCAAACCTGATGGTTTTCAGAGGTGGTCACCTTTTCCCAGCAGACCAGTTGTTTGCTGTACAGTAATTCTAGTGCAGATATATGCCTGATCATAAATATGGTTTGCTGTTGTTCAGAGCCATCATTAGCCTCGGCTGCAGATGATATCCCTTGCTTCTAAGCAACCATCTGTCCAGTCGATCTGAGCCTTCAAATGAACCTGGCACTGTTTGCAAAATTGGAATTTTATACCTGAAAAGAAAAATATGAAGAGACCCAATTAAATCAGATCATTGACTGGGAGATTGAGATACCAGTGATGTGGAACCAGTAAAAGGAAGAGAACAGTAATAAGTCAGATGGCAGAGTAGATACCTCATGGACCTATTATTGATGAAAGCTGAGGTCAAGGAATGAGGTCAGCGAGGTGAAGCAAGAAGATACATATTCTCTCCTGGATAGAAAAGGAGAGGCAGGGAAATATCTTTTGAAGATCTGTAAAAATGCCAGACAGTTAATCATGGACGATGCCAATTACCTAGAGATTAATCAGAGAAACAGCAGACAAAAAACTAAAGAGAAGTGTCTATTTCCAGAGGTGGTGCATTGCTATTTCTTCACTAAGGGTTACTTTTTCCTCTTATGACTCCCTCCTTCAGCTGCCAATGGCCTGGGTGTAACCTTGTTTTATTATTTTTTGGAAATGATATAATATCAATTGTATTTGCCCTGTTTAAAGTGTCAGTACATGACTTCGGTACTTTTTACAACATGTGAGAGAATGAGAGAGAGAGTGTACGAGAGAATATGAGCTGGGCATACAGGCGAGTGTGAGGCACACAAAAGAGAGCATACAGGTAAAAGAGTGCACAAGAGAAAACAAGAGCATGGGAAAGTGCAAGAGTGAGCACGCAAGAGAGCACAAGCATGAGATGAGACTGAGCACAAGCATGAGAGAGAGTGTGAGGGGGGAATGTGAAAGAGATTAGGCACAAAGGAAATGAGCTGAGAAAGAGAATGAATGAGAAAGCAAGAGAAGCAAGAAAGCAATGAGAAAGTAGCGGTGAAAGTGACATTGCAAGAATGAAAGCAAGAGCGATAGAGAGCAGACGAGAGGACAAGTATGGAAGTGTGAGAGCAAGTGAACAAGGGAGAGGGAGCATGAGTAAGTGTAATTATGAGGATTGTAGCAGAATGCAGGTAGAGCTCAGACAATTCCTAGGTCCATCCGACAGGTTTAGCAAGCAAATAAACAGGTGAGTTCTGCAAGGGACTCAGCTCCACAACTCAAAGCATGGAAACTCTTTCCCAAGAGATGAAGTCTCCAAGTTAGCTATGGTAGTGAAAAAGTTCTCATCTCCCATTGCAAAGAGTCTTCTTTTCTTAGGGTACACAGCAGAGATCATCTCAGGTGCACAGATGAAGAAAGGAAAAGAAATAATTTGTGCATCTCAACCAGAAAATAAATAAAGTAGCAGTCTTTCTGACACCAACAGTGGAAGATCACTGTTCAACACATTGGTTAGGTGTGAAGACCTGAAAAATTTTAGCAGGGAAGGCCCAGTTGAAGAACACAAGCCTTGGGAACAGAACTGAACTCAGCTCAAGAGAGACCGACTTATGCAGAAGAAAGATATTCAGCATTGGAGCATGAGAGAGACCCCGTACAGAGTATTATTGCCTTTTGAGGTTATAAATATGAACAACAATGATGCTTCCAAGTACCAGGAATTTAAGTCATGAGGAAAGGCTGAGGAATTGAACTTGTTTTCTTTGAAAAAGAGCTGACTTGTTGGTAATCTAATTGAAGTTTTCAAATTATAATTGTAGTTGACAACATTGATGAAATTGATCCAGGTAAGTTGCGCACTGTGCAGAAAGATTCAAATGCGGGAAGAAACTTAAAAATAAGGAATAATAGTAAGATATTCTGTTATGGATAGAATTGAGAGACAACTGAAACTTCAGTTCTTTTTCCTTTACTGTCCGTAATCGGTGTGTTGTTGACAAGGAAGATGTGTGTGTTTCTTAACCCCTGAGTGTATGGTCAATTTGAATAACCAGCAGCACGCTTTTCGTGTATTTAAATAAAGAAGATTATTTTTATTCACATGTTCAACCCGAAGGTCTAACACTACATCACTCACCACCACTCGCACGCACACACACACACACTCGAGAAAGAAAGCTGTTAAAAGAATAGTTCCCTTTTACAAATTGCAAACAAAGGAATAGTTCGTACGTCATGTGATTTGGCTCGACCTGGGGGAAACAGGCATGCGAAGCGGGTCCAGTGAAGAGGCGGTTTCACTCCTGAAGTATCGTTAGGTGGATTCAATAGCCAGTGTCATATATCAAAGTGATTGAAGGATTCTCTCGAAGAGGTAGATTTTCAGCAAGTCATGAAGTTAGTTGCTTGTAGTCTCATCACTCGGAGGTTAGTGTTTGGTACTGGTGACTTCGAAAGGAATAGGCTTGGAGACCTTAAGATGTTACAGCCACCACTTATTTTAAGCCACGATGGTACTGCCTGGTCTGCCTGCTGCTTTTTCTGCAGTCTGTACTTTAAAGGTTTTTAAAAGGAGACCATACATGGCTGCCCCACCATGTGACTTTTAACAGTTCCTTTTCCAAATATAGTGGGGGTCTAGCTTGATTAGCCCCATCCTGGTTTATTGTTGTAAGACATTCTTCTAGAAGAGAGTTAAGACAGCCAACTTTTTTGTTTCGGGAGAAACCCATTCAATTCTGGAATGTCTTCTAATGTTTTCCAGATGGGTGTTGATGACACCTCTTAGTCTGGAAGGTATCCTTTTCTCCTTTTAAGACAACAAGTCGGTTTTTGAATATACAGGCTGAAGGTCAGCTGACCTTTGGTGGCCATCTTTCCAGCCCATGTCCACTTTTAATGTCGTTTGTGGTTCATTTAAAACAAAAGGAAAATTCAGTTCCAGAAGATTCTATGCTGAATATAGTCCATGTTTAAAATTATGCATAAGACATGCCTTTACTGGGTATGACACACCTCCGCCACATGAAGAAACATGGAATTTCAATTAGTTTTTTTTAAACTTTGCTTTCCTGGTAAAGCAACAGAAATATGAACACACATTCTGCACTCATTTATCCACATATTAATTTTATAACTGCAAGATAGCTCCCATCTTGTGCAATAAGCTTTTATTTGGCACCTTATGGAATGCCTTCTGGAAATCTAAATACACTACATCTACCGGTTCCCCTTTACCAACTCTGCTTGTTATATTCTCAAAGAACTCTAGCAAATTTGTCAAACATGATTTCCCTTTCACAAAACCATGTTGACTCTGTTTGATTGCGTTAAACTTTTCGAAATGTCCTGCTATTTCTTCCTTAATAATGGACTCTCGCATTTTCCCAACAACCGATGTTAGGCTGACTGGCCTATAGTTTCCTGCTTTTTGTCTCCCTCCCTTCTTGAACAGGGGCGTCACATTAGCGGTTTGCCAATCTGCTGGGACACTCCCGGAATCCAGTGAGTTCTGTAATATTTCGACCAATGCCTCCACTGTCTCTGCAACCACTTCCTTTAAAACCCCTGGATGTAGGCCATCAGGTCCTGGCGACTTGTCTGCCTTTAGTCCCATTAGTTTGTCAAATATTTTGTCCCTCGTGATAGAGACTGTTACAAGATCTTTCCTCCCATTAGCTCCTTGCGTATCTGATGTCTGTGGGATGTTTACAGTGTGCTCCAACGTGAAGACCGATGCAAAATATTGGTTTAAATTATCTGCCATTTCCCTATTCCCCATTATCAATTCTCCAGGCGCATCCTCCAAAGGTCCCACGCTCACTTTAGCTACTCTCTTTTTATATACCCAAAGAATCTCTTGCTGTTTGTTTTTATATTTTTTGTCAATTTACTTCCATCATCAATTTTCTCCTCTTTTATTAGCTTTTTAGTCATCTGCTGCTGGTTCCTAAAAAAAAATTCCAATCCTCTGGCCTACCACTAGTTTTCGCCACTTTGTATGCCTTAGTTTTTGATTGAATACTCTCCTTGACTGCCTCTGTTCATCCTTCTCATCGAGTCCTTCTTTTTGACCAGGATAAGTTTTTGCTGAGCGTTATGAAAGAGGTCAATATGGAGAGAGTATGTGGAAGGAGAAACAAAATTAGGAGAGATCTTTTAAGTGAAAGTGTTACGACCAGGTGAGAAAGGTGTTGAGGATCCCTTTCAGCCTTCACCTGGTCTCAGTGTAATACGGTTTAATTTTAAACACACTGTGTTTTTAGCTCCCCCTTGGTGAATCCTTGTTCACCACTTTCCAATTATAAGGCAAAGAAACCAGCACCAACAGAATTTCTTAGGTTTAAAGAAGAAAAGTTGAAATTTATTAAACTTAAACTTAAACTCTAATTCAGTTACCGCCTACGGATACACGATGCGCCCCATGCTAGCATGCAACGTCACACAAATGCAAATAGAGACAGAAAAGAGCAGAAGAAAAATAAAGTGGAAAGGTTTGAGGTAACATCTGAAGAGGTGTTGTTACGGTTCTTCAAGTTCACTGTAGAGTCCTTGATTGCAGGTAGATCTTGCTTTTCGTTGGGGCCCAGTATTCTTCTTAAACCTTGTTCACCATAGGAGACTTTTCTCTCTTGGGGTTCATGTGTGTACAGTGGATTCAGAGGCTTGTGAGAAAGAGATGGGAGCAGGCAGGAGAGAGATCTGTTTGTACAAATTCAAAAAACTCAGCTTGCCCAGCAGGTTAGTCATGTGACTAGTTGGTTTGACCATGTCCATTTGTGTATTTGGCCATTTTAGCAGTCAACCTGGAATGCGAGCTCCCCCACCTTCAATGTCTGGTGATCAAAAGTCCATTATAGGTTGAATGTGTCAGGGAATGGCTGCTTTGTCCTTCCAAACACTGTCTGTTAATATGCAAAATGTCTTTCCAGCCGAGATCTGGCAACTTTTATATCTAAAGCACGTCCTTTCTTCACTCCAGTAACAGTTTAAAATCAATGTTCATGACAAAATTAATGTGCCTCATTCTTGGCGGGTGGGGGCCTAGAATGATAGAAAGACTAATATAGATGTAGCGTTTGTGATTTTTATTAACGACTTGGATGAGGAAGTCGAAGGGTGGGTCAGTAAATTTGCAGATGATACAAAGGTTGGTGGAGTTGTGGATACCGAGGAGGGCTATTGTCGTCTGCAAAGGGACTTGGATAGGTTGCAGTGCTGGGCTGAAAAGTGGCAGATGGAGTTTAACCCTGAAAAGTGTGAGGTCGTCCATTTTGGAAGGACAAACACGAATGCAAAATACTGGGTTAACGGTAGGGTTCTTGGGCATGTGGAGGAGCAGAGAGACCTTGGGGTCTATGTGCATAGATCGTTGAAAGTTGCAACTCAAGTGGATAGGGCTGTGAAGAAGGCATATGGGGTGTTAGCGTTCATTAGCAGAGGGATTGAATTTAAGAGCCGTGAGGTGATGATGCAGCTGTACAGGACCTTGGTAAGGCCTCATTTGGAGTACTGTGTGCAGTTCTGGTCGCCTCATTTTAGGAAGGATGTGGAAGCCTTGGAGAGGGTGCAGAGGAGATTTACCAGGATGTTGCCTGGAATGGAGAATAAGTCTTACGAGGAAAGGCTGAACATTCTAGGCCTCTTCTCATTAGAACGGAGAAGGATGAGGGGTGACATGATAGAGGTTTATAAGATGATCAGGGGAATAGATAGGGTAGACAGTCAGAAACTTTTTCCCCGGGTGGAGCAAAGCATTACAAGGGGTCATAAATTTAAGGTGAAGGGTGGGAGATATAAGGGGGATGTCAGGGGAAGGTTCTTTACCCAGAGAGTGGTCGGGGCATGGAATGCCTTGCCTGGGGAAGTTGTTGAGTCAGAAACTTTAGGGACTTTCAAACGGCTTTTAGATAGGTATATGGATAAAGGAGAATGATGGGGTATAGATTAAATTGTCCTTGACAGAGGACAAAGGATCGGCACAACATCGTGGGCCGAAGGGCCTGTTCTGTGCTGTATTTTCTATGTTCTATGTATGTTAGAAAGGAATGCTATAAAATCTACTAGTGAAAACGGGTGGAGATATTTCTGGACAGCAAAGGGATTGAGGGGTATGTTGAGAATGCCAGTGGGTGAAGCAAAGATAAACTAACTTGGGCATAGTAACCTTTTCCTGTTCCTAAAAATCCTCATGGTCTTTTGGAGTGTACAAATTCAAATATTAAGATGGATTGCCCAGGAAAGAATATCCGAGGTCAATTTGAGATCCCTGAAGATCTATTTTAAAATGGTTCACATTCTGATCAACCCTTGTATTTATGCTCTAAACATAACATTGACTCCTCAATACAAGGGAGTAGAAGTCATGCTTCAGCTACACAAAGCACTGGTTAGACCGCATCTGGAGTGCTGTGAGCAGTTCTGGGTACCACACCTTAGGGAGCATATATTGGCCTTGGAGGGAGTTCAGTTTAGGTTTACCAGATTGATACCTGGACACCAAGGTTTAAATTATGAGGAGAGATTACACAAAATTGGGTTGTATTCCCTGGAATTTAAAAGGCTGAAGGGTGATTTGATCAAAGTTTTCAAGATATTAAGGGGAACAGATAGGGTAGATAGAAAGAAACAATTTCGTTGGTTGGAGAGTTGAAGACGGGGGCATAGCTCAAAAATAAGAGCCAGACCTTGCAGGAGTGAAATTAGAAAGCATTTCCACACACAAAGGTGGTAGAAGTTTGAAACTCTCTTCCACAAATGGAAATTAATGCTAGATCAATTGTCCAAATGTATTGCGGGATATGGTGCAAAGCGGTATATATGGAGTTGGGCCGCTGATCAGTCCTAATCTCATTGATTGGCGGAACAGGCTCGAGGAGCTAAATGGCCTCCTCCGGTTCCTATGTTCATTTTGGAAGTCATAAAACTTCACAAAGGTAGAATAAAATAGAATAATATAATACTCCACAGATGCCTCTGAGCCTAATGGTAGGAGCAGTTGGTAAGCTTCGGTATAAAAGCGCTTAATTCAAATTCTCTTGAGATTTTTTTTTTCGACTGTAGCATCGTCCTTCACATCTGTTACACCCCTCTCTCCACACACACCCATCTTCATCTCTTTTTCTCGGCATCTCATTGTCTCCCGCTCTCCTGTCCTCTCTCACCCAATAGATTGTGCTGGCACTGGGATGCTCACAGATGGAAAAAATGGCAATTGGAATGACTGGTAGTTGAAGGAAACAAAGCGGGATGGTTTGCAAAGGGAGCAGATGGTGAAAATCAGCAGAGATTTGGGCAACCCGGCAGTGAATTAATATTTAACTAACACTATGCTAATAGGTTTAAATTAAAAATCTTGAGAGATATAATTATTATAGAAGGCATAATTCATCTAAAAGTAAGTGCTTAATTAAAATTTATGCTAGAGATACACATAATGGATATTGGAGAGATATTACGAAAAATCTTTTGAAAGCTTCCATTTCAGGTGGCCTGTTCAGTACTATCTTAATCTAATTTGAATTTTATTTTTGACTCTAATTTGATGCGCGCTAAAACATTTTTGAAACAAAGATTTTTTTAAAGAGATATTTTTAATGTTGTTGTTTAGATGGTAAAGTTTCACAATCAAATTGCTGAGGCATGCCACCAGACCAGGTAGGCCGCATGTTCAATGCTTGGTCTATGCTAAGTTTGCTGACTTCAGCTCGGGCTGCAGCACCAACAGCAACTTGCATTTATATAAGCACCTTCAATGTAGTAAAATATCCCAAGGCACTTCACAAGAGCATTATCAAACAAAATTTGACACCAAGCCACATATAGAGATATTAGGACAGGCGACAAAAACTTGGCCGAAGAGGTATGTTTTAAGGAGTGTCTTAAAGGAGGAGGCAGAGAAGTTTAGTGAGGGAATTTCAGAGCTTGGGGTCCAGGCAGCTGAATGAGTGGCTGCCAAAGGTGGAGCAAATAATATCAGGGATGTGGAAGAGTCTAGAATTAGCAGAGCACAGAGACCTCAGAGGGTTATCGGGCTCAAGTAAGTTACAGAGGTGGGGGAGGGCAAGGCCATAGAGAGACTTGAAAGCAAGGATAGAAATTGAAAAATTGAGGTTTTGCTGGACTGGGAACCAGTGTAGGTCAGCAAGTACTGCAGAACCCTTGAGTTAGGGAGGAAGGGGAGTTCAGCCAAGATTCCTACTCCTGATTGATTGTTATGCAGTGCCATTGGGATATTGAATGAATTCAGAATCAGGCCTGGTCAGAGGTTGTCATGGACCTGACATGGAATAGCCTGCAGTCAGCCAACACCAGGAAGGGAAATGGCAGATATTTTGGTTTATTGGTGAGAACAGAATTTGCCTGGATATCTTGATTATGGAAAAAATAGTAAATGGAAAATTTACTTGCAAGCACACCTTGCAAGTGTCATTAGTGGCAAGAGGAGTTCATGAAGCTCATAACTCAACAGCAACACAAACTTCCATTTACGTAGCACTGTTAACAAAATAAAACATTCACAAAAATATTATCAGACGCAATTTCACACTGAGCAATGTAAAAAGACGTTAGGACAGGATGATTAAAAGCTGGATCGATGAGGTAGTCTTTAAGGAGCTTTTTCAAGGAGAAGCAGAGAGGTTTCCAACAGGATACCAGATACCAGAACAAATTATAGAAAGACTGGAAATTCTGCTGCAAGATGAGGTAAAACAATATTTGTTTCCTAGTGGCAGATATATCATTCAATAAATAATCAGTGTAGCTGCTGCTGTTTGTTTTCTATGGTGCTTTGACTCATTTGAACCCCTGCCTAACACATATCGTGCTCTTTCTGTCAAATGCTAAACTTCAAAGCAGGTTTCTTGTTATGGAATCACAGGTTAGATTGACAGAGCTGTTATGATAATCAGCTTAAGTGAGTTACTGTGATATGCTGGCACAGGTACCAGGTTATTGATCACTTGGGATGTGACTGCAGTAACTAGAGGGTGCAACAAAACAATGAATGAGACTTAAGGAAGAAATACAAATGTTTCCTCAACACACACTTGCATAAATACACAGGAAACAGTGGCTGTGTGGAACCATTTACCAGAAAAAAAGGTAATAATATGTCGATTGTAACTTTAAAAAACAGATGAATATTTGATAAGACATCAGATTAAGAGTTATAAGGAGAAGGACAGAGAGAGTGGATTGCTTCAGCAACTTGGTGGTTCCTCAGTTGCTGGTACCTTTTGAAGCACCCTGCAAATCAAACCAACTAGCCAACAATGAATAATGCAAATGTTTTGTGGTTTGGTCTGCTTTATATTGGGGACCAGGGAATTGGGAGAATTGGAGGGGGCAGGATGGATACACAGAACCTTTCCTCAGAAAATTAAATTGTTTCGGGAGGGCTCATAATACACACGATCGTGCATGGCCTGCAGAAGGAATGGACTCATGGATCCAATGGCTTTCTTAAACTCTTAATTAAAATTGAAGTATCATTTAGGAGAAATGATTATCACCTGTTTTAGAGTTCCAGCATCTGCAGTATTTTGCTTTTACTGAACTCTTCTTTCTCCTACTCTGTCTCTGTTTGTGTGTGTGTTTATTGCATATGCATGCTCGCATGGTTGCGTCACATATTCTTCGTAATATTATGCTGGTGACTGGGGTCTCGATATTGGGGGAAAAGCAACGCCAAGAACCGCGCATCGCCTCTTCTCCAGAAGGCCCGCTGAATCCAGTGCCAATCAGGCACTTAAGGGGATAGCGGCGGACCTTCTATGGGATTATGAACCCTGGGGTCTCACGGAGTGGGGGTCCAGGGGGAGGGGTGTGCAGGGGTTTGTTAGCAAGGACAGGAGAGTCGCTCTCAGTGGGCCTCCCCCTTCCTGATGCCCGGTCCCTCGTTCTGGCACTAAGTGCCTTTTAACAAGGGACAACCGCCACATAATTGGGGATTAATTGTCCAGTTAAGGGCCTCAATTGGTGGAGGGGCGGGAAAACCATTCACAGGCCTTCCGGCCCCGGACTAAATTTTGGCAGAGGCTGAAAGGTGGCGGGAATCCCACCGTCCGCCACACCACTATCCCACTCAATTTTCTGCTCTTTTCATGCTCTCCATGCCTCCAAACCCACTGCGAGGGACAGCATAAAATTCCCCCCCCCCCCCCCCCCCATACAGTACAAACCAAGGAAGTAATGGTAAACCTTTATAAATCATTGGCTCGATGTCAGCTGGAGTGTTATGGCCAATACTGGGCACAATATTTTAAGTAGGATGTCAAGGCTTTGGAAAGGGCACAGAGGAGATTTAACAGAATGGTATCAGGAATGAGGGACTCAAAATATGTGGAGAGACCAGCTAGGATTGCTCTCCTTAAGAATAAAGAAGGTTAAGGGGAGATTTAATAGAGGTGTTTAAAATTATGAGGGGAGTTTGATAGAATATATAGGGAGAAACTGTTTCCATTGGCAGGCAGGTCAGTAACCAGAGGATACATATTAAGATAATTGGCAAAAATGTTAATGGAGTGAGTTATTATGATCTGGAGTGCACTGCCTAAAAGGGTGATGGAAGAAGATTCAGTAGTAACTTTCAAAAAGAAATTGATATATACTTGAAAAGAAAAAAATTGCAGGGTTATGGGGAAGGAGTGGGACTAATTGATTGCTCTTTCAGAGAGCTGGCACAGGCACAAATGGCCGAATGTCTGTTTTTGTGCTGTATGATTCTATCAATGTCAGAAGCAGCTTTGCAAAAACAAAATATGCTTTGATGTTTGAGGAATGTTTTCTCAGCAACTCCTTTAGCAAAATCTAATTACTATTATAAAATTACCACCTATGCTTATTTACATATTTTCATCACTGCTCTTGCATTCCAATATCTAATTTATTATTAAATGCACACTAACATGGCAACTAAGGTAGGGCCACTGAAATGGTACATTTATGCCATAGGGCCCGTTTTACAGCGCAAAAGTCCTAGGAAATTAGAAGCGTGCAAAGGAAACCCGACGCAAGGCCGAATTCCGGACCCAGAAGTCCGACCCGACCCGACCCGAACCCGACACGTGTCGTCGGGACCCATCGGGGTCGGGTCGGGTGTCAGGCCTTTACATCAGTACATGGCTAAAGACCTGCTACCCGACCTGACCCCGACGGGATCCGACGGCATGTGTCGGGGTCGGGTCGGGCTTCCGGGTCCAGCATTCAGACTTGGGTCGGGTTTCCTTTGCACACCTCTACAGGAAATTATGGCTTAAGCCATTTCTTATGCCACGTCATAATCTCCTTGGACTTCTGCGCCTCTCCGCTGTTATCCTTGGTAAAAGAAATGCATTTAATGATCACAGATCTGGCACCCCTCTACACCTCCCCCCCCACCCCACACAAAAACACACACATCCATTAAAATCAATGGAAAATGTCCTGAATTAATACTTTATCACTGCTGCAGTAAAATAGTGGCAGTGGTGGCCCTGTGGCAGCAGTGTGATTTATAGTTCCAAGATCAGTTTGAAAAATGGTAAAACCGATTTCAGCATTTCAGTCTGGCTCTGATTGAAAGCACAAATTTTTCAAATGGAGTGAGGCAGCCAATGGAAAATTGACAAATTATAGGATACGCTACAGTGCTATTCAGAACTCAGAATCATCAGTCCTTGTAAGGTTGAGAATCATTGTGCTGTACATATGAGGAGTGACTGGTCTTCTTTAAGATAACCAGGATTGGTAACTTCTCCTGAATTTTTCCAAGAGCTCTGAGCTCCTCCAATTCTGGCCTCCTGCATATCCTCTATTTGCATCACTCCGTAATTGGCGGCCGTGCCTTCAGCTGCCTACACCCTATGTTCTGAAATTTTGTTCCTAAACCACTCCGCCTCTCTGCAGCCCTCACCTTCTTTAAGACACTCATTAAAGCCTAACTTTTTGACCAAGCTCTTCATCACCTCTCCTAATATTTTCTTAAGTGGCTTGGTGACAAATGTCATCTGATAATGCTGCTGTGAAGTGTTTTACGATGTTAAAGTTGCCATGTAAATGCAAGTTGTTGTTTATTGATTTGATAACCTAAGTTCAGATGAGGGTTCTGTGTGATCTAACAGGAATGTGTCCAGTTTTGCTTAAGGCAACCACAATTCACAACAGGTACCCCACCTCCATCTAAGTAGCTGCATGTAGCTGTAAATTTCAAGCAGCCCTCTCATTTTTAAAGACTTATGAAGTGTTTTACTTCCTGTGAATCCCAAGTAAATATTTAGGATGAAAGCACTTCTGTGATTTGATGCATCGGATGCCACAGTCCCAGAGTTCTATTCTAAAACTGTGTTCAGCTTTTATTGACCTACCTCAATACCATATTAAATGAATTGGCTATTAAATATAGATTTCATTCTCAACTATGAAAGACATAGATTTTCAGAATGATGTATATTTTCCTTTGTTCACTAATACTAGTGAAAATATTGGGATGACTAAAAAAATTATTTTTTTCTAACATTAACAAATGGATGAAAATATGCCCCATAACAACAGCTGCATTTGTATAGAGCCCTTAATGTAAAGAAAGGGCCCAAGATGCTTCACAAGTGGGCATAAGGACAATGGACGCCAGAACTGGAAGGGAGAGATTACAAGGGACGACCGAAAGCGTGATTGAAGAAATAGGTTTTGAAGATGCTTTTGCAGTTGGAGAGGTAGAGAGACTTAGGGAAGGAGTAGGACCGAGCTGACTGAAAGAGTTGTGATCAACAATGATGCATATGGGGATCAATAGGGGGTGGGGTGAAGAAGACCAGAGTCAAAGAAACAAAGAAGGGATGTAGGACTGGAAAAATATTGCGATCATAAGATGGAGGAAGACCATGAACAGATTTATAGACAAGGGAAACAATTTGGTGTATTGTATATTCTAGATCATTGCAGACAGCAGTAATGTAACTGCGACATGTTGTAATTTATGGAAAGCATTAGATGAGAGTTCAGCAAGACGGTTATTTAAGTAGTTGCATCTGGATGAAACAAAGGCCTGTAGAAAGGATTTCAGGTGTGGAAGGGCTGAGATAACATCAAACTTAAGCAATATTATGAACCTGGAACTAAATGGTGATGGAATTCAAAGTTCAGGTCAGGGTTAACAGTGCAACAAGATTGCAAAACTGTCTGAGAGACCAGGGTTGGAGTCAGTGGCACAGCTTTGTTTCTCCTGGTGTTGTGTTGAATGAACTTGCAACTCAGAACAAGAGTTGCAAAATTACCCTGTTATTCTTTGCCAAGACTTCTTTTCTCACTGAAATGAAAAGCAGGAATGTTACACATTATCACAATAAATCTGAGTATTTTATCAATGTCATCCTAAGCCTGCAATGTGTTACTGCCTTCAAGAACACCCTTGGCTGTATTAGAATTAGAACATTACAGCGCAGTACAGGCCCTTCGGCCCTCGATGTTGCGCCGACCTGTGAAACCATCTGACCTACACTATTCCATTTTCATCCATATGTCTATCCAATGACCACTTAAATGCCCTTAAAGTTGGCGAGTCCACTACTGTTGCAGGCAGGGCGTTCCACGCCCCTACTACTCTCTGAGTAAAGAAACTACCTCTGACATCTGTCCTATATCTATCACCCCTCAACTTAAAGCTATGTCCCCTCGTGCTTGCCATCACCATCCGAGGAAAAAGACTCTCACTATCCACCCTATCTAACCCTCTGATTATCTTAGATGTCTCTATTAAGTCACCTCTCCTCCTCCTTCTCTCCAACGAAAACAACCTCAAGTCCCTCAGCCTTTCCTCGTAAGACCTTCCCTCCATACCAGGCAACATCCTAGTAAATCTCCTCTGCACCCTTTCCATAGCTTCCACATCCTTCCTATAATGCGGTGACCAGAACTGCACGCAATACTCCAGGTGCGGTCTCACCAGAGTTTTGTACAGCTGCAGCATGACCTTGTGGCTCCGAAACTCGATCCCCCTTCTAATAAAAGCCAACACACCATATGCCTTCTTAACAGCCCTATTAACCTGGGTAGCAACCTTCAGGGATTTATGTACCTGGACACCAAGATCTCTCTGTTCATCTACACTACCAAGAATCTTCCCATTAGCCCAGTACTCTGCATTCCTGTTACTCCTTCCAAAGTGAATCACCTCGCACTTTTCCGCATTAAACTCCATTTGCCATCTCTCAGCCGAGCTCTGCAGCCTATCTATGTCCCTCTGTACCCTACAACATCCTTCGGCACTATCCACAATTCCACCGACCTTAGTGTCATCCGCAAATTTACTAATCCACCCTTCTGCACCCTCTTCCAGGTCATTCATAAAAATGACAAACAGCAGTGGCCCCAAAACAGATCCTTGCGGTACACCACTAGTAACTAAACTCCAGGATGAATATTTGCCATCAACCACCACCCTCTGTCTTCTTTCAGCTAGCCAATTTCTGATCCAAAGCTCTAAATCACCTTCAGCCCCATACTTCCGTATTTTCTGCAATAGCCTACCATGGGGAACCTTATCAAACGCCTTACTGAAATCCATATACACCACATCCACTGCTTTACCCTCATCCACCTGTTTGGTCACCTTCTCGAAAAACTCAATAAGGTTTGTGAGGCACGACCTACCCTTCACAAAACCGTGCTGACTATCGCTAATGAACTTATTCTTTTCAAGATGATTATACATCCTATCTCTTATAACCTTTTCCAACATTTTACCCACAACCGAAGTAAGGCTCACAGGTCTATAATTACCAGGGCTGTCTCTACTCCCCTTCTTGAACAAGGGGACAACAATTGCTATCCTCCAGTCTTCCGGCACTATTCCTGTCGACAATGACGACATAAAGATCAAGGACAAAGGCTCTGCAATCTCCTCCCTAGCTTCCCAGAGAATCCTAGGATAAATCCCATCTGGCCCAGGGGACTTATCTATTTTCACACTTTCCAAAATTGATAACACCTCCTCCTTGTGAACCTCAATCCCATCTAGCCTAATAGCCTGAATCTCAGTATTCTCCTCGACAACATTTTCTTTCTCTACTGTAAATACTGACGAAAAATATTCATTTAACACTTCCCCTATCTCCTCTGATTCCACACACAACTTCCCACTACTATCCTTGATTGGCCCTAATCTAACTCTAGTCATTCTTTTATTCCTGATATACCTATAGAAAGCCTTAGTGTTTTCCCTGATCCTATCCGCCAATGACTTCTCGTGTCCTCTCCTTGCTCTTCTTAGCTCTCCCTTTAGATCCTTCCTGGCTAGCTTGTAACTCTCAAGCGCCCTAACTGAGCCTTCACGTCTCATCCTAACATAAGCCTTCTTCTTCCTCTTGACAAGCGCTTCAACTTCTTTCGTAAACCACGGCTCCCTCGCTCGACAACTTCCTCCCTGCCTCACAGGTACATACTTATCAAGGACACGCAGTAGCTGCTCCTTGAATAAGCTCCACATTTCGATTGTTCCCATCCCCTGCAGTTTCCATCCCCATCCTACGCATCCTAAATCTTGCCTAATCGCATCATAATTTCCTTTCCCCCAGCTATAATTTTTGCCCTGCGGTATATACCTGTCCCTGCCCATCGCTAAGGTAAACCTAACCGAATTGTGATCACTATCACCAAAGTGCTCACCTGCATCTAAATCTAACACCTGGCGGGGTTCATTACCCAGTACCAAATCCAATGTGGCATCGCCCCTGGTTGGCCTGTCTACATACTGTGTCAGAAAACCCTCCTGCACACACTGGACAAAAACTGACCCATCTAAAGTACTCGAACTATAGTATTTCCAGTCGATATTTGGAAAGTTAAAGTCCCCCATAGCAACTACCCTGTTACTCTCGCCCCTGTCGAGAATCATCTTCGCTATCCTTTCCTCTACATCTCTGGAACTATTTGGAGGTCTATAAAAGACTCCCAACAGGGTGACCTCACCTCTCCTGTTTCTAACCTCAGCCCATACTACCTCAGTAGACGAGTCCTCAAACGTCCTTTCTGTCGCTGTAATACTCTCCTTGATTAACAATGCCATACCCCCCCTCTTTTACCATCTTCTCTGTTCTTACTGAAACATCTAAATCCCGGAACCTGCAACATCCATTCCTGCCCCTGCTCTACCCATGTCTCCGAAACGGCCATTACATCGAGATCCCAGGTACCAACCCATGCTGCAAGCTCACCCACCTTATTCCGGATGCTCCTGGCGTTGAAGTAGACACACTTTAAACCAGGTTCTTGCTTGCCAGTGCCCTCTTGCGTCCTTGTAACCTTATCCCTGACCTCACTACTCTCAACATCCTGTACACTGGCACTACATTTTAGGTTCCCATTCCCCTGCTGAATTAGTTTAAACCCCCCCGAAGAGCACTAGCAAATCTCCCCCCCAGGATATTGGTACCCCTCTGGTTCAGGTGAAGACCATCCTGTTTGTAGAGGTCCCACCTACCCAAGAAAGAGCCCCAATTATCCAGGAAACCAAAACCCTCCCTCCTGCACCATCCCTGCAGCCACGTGTTCAACTCCTCTCTCTCCCTATTCCTCGCTTCGCTATCACGTGGCACGGGCAACAACCCAGAGATAACAACTCTGTTTGTTCTTGCTCTAAGCTTCCGCCCTAGCTCCCTGAATTTCTGTCTTAAATCCCCATCTCTCTTCCTACCTATGTCGTTGGTGCCTATGTGGACCACGACTTGGGGCTACTTCCCCTCCCCCTTTAGGATCCCAAAAACACGATCCAAGACATCACGAACGCTGGCACCTGGGAGGCAACATACCAACCGTGAGTCTCTCTCGTTCCCACAGAACCTCCTATCTGTTCCCCTAACTATGGAGTCCCCAATGACTAATGCTCTGCTCCTCTTCCCCCTTCCCTTCTGAGCAACAGGGACAGACTCTGTGCCAGATAGCTGTACCCCATTGCTTACCCCTGGTAAGTCGTCCCCCGCAACAGTATCCAAAACGGTATACCTGTTGTTGAGGGAAACGGCCACAGGGGATCCCTGCACTGCCTGCTGGTTCCCTCTCCTTCCCCTGACGGTAACCCATCTACCTACTTCTTTTACCTGAGGTGTGACTACCTCCCCATAACTCCTCTCAATAACCCCCTCCGCCTCCCGAATGATCCGAAGTTCATCCAGCTCCAGCTCCAGTTCCCTAACGCGGTTCTCGAGGAGCTGGAGTTGGGTGCACTTCCCGCAGATGCAGTCAGCAGGGACACTCTTGGCGACCCTTACCTCCCACATTCTGCAGGAGGAACATACAACTGCCTTAACCTCCATTCCCACTATTCTAAATTCCCAACAAATCGTATTATTCTTTGCAAAGCTGTAAGTGATAGAGGGAAAGTTTCATCCCATTTAGTGACTTTTTTTTTGTTAGTTTCGCTGGCAACAAAGGACAATTGTAAGAAACAGGCACTCTGAATCAAACAACAGCAAAATACATGGATGCTGGAAGTCTGAAATTAAAACAGAAAATGCCAGAAGTACTGAGCAGGTCAGACAGCATCTGTGGAGAGAGAAACCGAGTTAAATTTTTAAGTCAGTGACCTTTCCTGACTGATTTTTATTTTATATGCATTCATGGGATGTGTGTGTCACTGGCAAAGCACCCTAATTGACCTTGAGAAGGTGGTGGTGAGAAGCCTTCTTGAACCATTGCA